>NC_047628.2:11497277-11804420 GCF_009650485.2 Drosophila albomicans | reverse complement strand
CACCAATTCAAACCCCAAAAAACAACAACAAAAACAAAAAAACAACAACAAAAAAAAATATTATCAGTTGAGAGATTGCGACAAAACAGCCAAAGTTGATAAGATTGCCGGTTTCGCTTTAGCCAAGAGAGCAATTTCAAATAAAGTAAAGTACATATGTAGCTACTATTAGTAAAACAAGCTTATATTATATGCGTGAGGCCCCGGATGCTATAGCTGGTTTTTATTGGCTTTTTCGCAAGTTAAGTGGAAGTTTGTATGACTTCTCAATGTTGAGCTTTTAATATATACAACATATATATAGTATGGAAGGTTTACCATATTTTATGGTTTCTTTAAATAAATTTCATTATATACAATACTAAAATTCGGTTTAATTGAAAAAGCTTTTATTTTATACTATAAATAATTTTAATTTGAGTTACAACTTTTTCCATATAATTCGTTTGTATACAATAATGTATTTACGTTTCAATAGAAAAGCCCTTATATCACAATATTAATTTCACTTTAACTTATTAAAATGTATTAAAAAACAAGAATTCTACAGAAATGTAATTAAAGTGCAGTCCAAAATCAGCATTTAACAAAATACGACTCGCAATAAATATGCTTTGATAAGCGTAATCTTGGGGAAATACTTCAACCGATACGTCTGGGGACCAATTACAATTGCCATTAAGCAAACCAATAAAATTTTGCTTGGCTCTTTATATGAGGTACCACCATGGAAGAAAACCCCTGGATCAACACACAATTCAGGCGTTGGCAGTATTTTAAATCTATGCTATTCGACTGTCTGTCTGTCCGTCTGTTCAAAACGCGATAACTTAACAACACTTAGACATAACTTTATCAAATTTGATGACATTACATCTGGTGTCAAAAAGCTTCTAAAAGTAGCTTTAGTATTTGACCACGCCCCCTATAGCCCCCTTAAAACCCAGACAAGTAAACTGTGACCGTAATTTGAAAGCAAACTCGAACAACAATTATTAATAACAATTTGCAAGTTAATGTTGATCGCACACATCAATCTAAATGTAGATGACTTACTAAACATGAGTTATCGCTCATCTAAGTACACACACACACATACACACATATCCCTTGAGCGTGTGTGTGCCTAACGATACTTTTTGATATCACGCACTCACATACATACATAGCTCCAACAACTCGCCACAAATAAATTGTATAATCGCGAAAATGACTCACCTACAAAAGAAAACAACAAAAAAAAAGCACAACAAAAATTTCCCTGAATTTCAATATTATTTGTGACCAAAGTAGCTAGCAAATTAATTTGATGACGATTTAATTGTGGATTCAACAATGCATTTCATTACAAAGACAATAAAGCGACAACAAGTGTTAATAGTTGTGTTCTATTGATTTAGCCAAAGTTATTTAGCATTTGTTTCACGCCTTCCAATTAGCTGCAAGGTGTAAGTATTGACAGTTTATCCGGCATGCAACGGATAAACGGATAAAGCTCAGCTGTTGATCAAGCTGGCAGCCTGTGCTCCTTTGTGGTGCAAAAAGCACAGCAACAACAAGCATCGATGATTTATTAATACTACGTAAACAAAGAGCGGATGATGAAAACAAAAAAAAAATACAGCCGCTGTTATCAGGCAATATATACATTCCATATATGTGTGTCTGTGTGTGAGTCTGTGTGTTTTATGGAGAGAGGGCAGACAACGATTGTGTGGGCAAAAAGGAAACTAAAATATGTATATAATCAGCGAAGCGAGACAACAGCTGCGGCATTTTACATCTATGCAATACATATGCAGCCAAATGCTATTGTTGTGTGTGTGCCTAGATGTCAATAACTGCAACGAATAAATGCTTAAGAATACATCGATACACACACACACATATGCAGTTGTCTTGGGTGGGGGATCGATTTGAGGGCGCGGACAACATTGGTGAACAACACCTGAAGAGCAACAGCAACAACAAAACACTATTTCCACTTGTCCATCTATATATATACATATATCTAGTATATTATATTAAACACTAAGCACGCAACACCCATGTCGACAAGTTGAGGTAAATATTCATAGTCATGTAACGCACACTAGTGCTATGCATGTGTGTCTGTGTATGTATGTGTGTCACTTGGTTTGTTTGTAATTGAGGCAAAGGTCGCGGCGGTGGCGCTGACACAGCCTTCCTCTCTTCTTCATATTCTTGCTTGGAGCGCCCAGGCAACAAACCAACTGAAAAGTGCGACGCACATTCCAATGCACAAAGGCGTTGTTGTTTTTGTTTTTTCTTTTCTCAGTAGCTGGGAGTTATCTACCTTTAGCTTTACCTGTGCTTTGCTTTGCTGACCGAGCGATTTGTGCTTACCTTCCTTGCACTTGCTGCCCTACAATTTATTTAGTATGCTGTTCACTGTATGTGTGTTTTGTTGTATAGGTGTCTGTATGTGTATGTCAGTTACTGCACACACAATATTCACGTCAGTTTTGTTAATTCGTTTTTAGTATTTGACGCGCGCACTGCACTTGACAACTATTGTTTTTCATTTTGTATTTCAATACTAGTTGGCATTGTTTATTCAAGCACACACAATCAATGCATTGGCAAAAAAATAGTTTTCATTTGCACTGTGCTACGTTCAGCGTGACCACAACTTTCTGTTATACAATGTACTAATTTCCTCTTTAAAATATACCGCAATATACCATATATAGCTGGGATTTACTTCATGCAGAGGGAAATTTTTCGCAAGGAAATTGCACATAAAATAAATCCCAAAAATGCAATAAAATAATAAAAATGGAATTATCTATATTAGAATAATTAATAATACACCGCAAAAGCTCTCAATCATTAGCCGCTTATGAAATATAAATAATATCAGATAAGAATATACTACATTGATAGCGTTTGAAATATCGATTATCGATAGCCCGAAGTCATTCGATTGCAAGGCTATGAAAGCGGTATATTCAAATAAGTGGAGCAACTCAATATGTTGAGATTTCGTTATTTGCGACTTGACTAAATTATTATACATAATAAACAGTTGACGACAAGTACCGATTATTAAAATAGAAAATGCACGAAATTATAAAACTACCAATGAATAATGTGGCATATAAAAGTGAAATTGCTTCTGCTTCTATGCAAAACAAGTGGTGGATTTGTTTAAACAATTAGTACCTCCCCTTCCGACTGAAGCTCACTCGGTATGTGAGAGTGAACAACAAATCGGACTTAACGTATATTTCACACTTGGCTCGTCGAAACTCGAGCACTGCTTCTTGTGTGTTTACATTTCGCCGAGCGAGAACCCGACTGTGATCGTGAAGAAAAAAAGAGAAAATTATTCATCAAATTTAATGTTGGCCAAACCGCGGATGTGCAGTCATTCGTAACGCGCGCTTTGTCCGCAGCGGAAGTGTCCAAAATATATCGGGTCGGAATCTTTAGCGCGAATTTTGTTATAAGGATATTTAAAATTCGACATCGAATTTCGAAATGCGTGCACTCTTCTATGCATATTTGTTGACGGGTCTCTTTTACTTTTCGGAAGGTAAAATCAGAAAAATGTGAACACTGGAACAAAAGGAATTAACAGCTTATCAAATTGGATACACACTTTAATTGGATTAAACTCGAACTGTCTTCTATTCTCTTCTCCCCCTCTTTTCTTTTCTTCCCTAACAAAAAACCTGCTCCCAGGTAAACCCTGCCCTGAAAAATCTCGTCCCCACAAGACACGGTGCGATGCCTTCTACAAGTGTCGCGAGCTGCCCTCCAACTCCCATGTCTGGGTACCAGTTAAATGTAACAAGGGACTTGTCTATGAGCACAATGTGGGCAGCTGTGTATTGCCCGGCGAGGATTGGGAATGCCTAACACCCAGCGAGATGTCCAGCTCGACCATCAAATCGGATATCTTGATTGTGAACAACCGGGATGAGGCGGAATTGCGGCTCAGCAACAACGACAAGGATGACAATGTGCAAATTGTGTTGGAATCCACGCTAAGCAGTGAGGAGCAGGAGGATGAAGTGCCACACTCTAAATCGGCAGCAGAAACGGATCACGTCTTGATAGCACCCAATCTTATTGGGGGAGGATGAAGTCTCCTCGGTCAGTCAGTTTGATTCGAGTGGCGATGGTGAATTAGTCGAGTTGGATGGCCAATCGTTGCCGCAAACTCGCGAAGGTGAAGCGCAGCTTAGCACCAAGTCCGCTCTTGCCACTATGATGAGCTCTACCTCCCGCCCAGCTTCAGCTTCAAGTGCCTCGCCCATTGATCCCGATCTGACGGCACACTTGCAGCGTCTCTCTCAACTGATTGACGGACTTCAGCAGACGTACCAGAATAGTGAGAAGTCACAGGTTGAGATGCGTCCGGATCAACTGAATGCCTTCTTGGCACACTTTGATCTCAAGAATCGCTACGACATGTTCAATCCTCAAGGCGACTATAAGGATGCTGCTGTTGTCTCCACCACAGCAAAGCCACCGCCAAGCACAACCCAAGCGACAGTCGCGACTACGAAATCACCAGATTCGCTGCCGGAACCAACGGCAAATAAGACGTTGCTACAGGAACATCTGACCAAGCATCGCATGCAGCCGGAAACAAAGCTCATGCTGTCGAATACTCAACCATTTTCCTCGTATGGTCCTGGCTATGCCAACTCCCAGATTGTGGTCAATCGACCCGAGGGATCTGTGATGTTTACGCTACCCCAATACGGACACAGTGCAGAACAACAACAGGCGCCACCACAGCAAATGCAGCAACCCTTTAGTACTGCTTCAAGTATTGACTTCAACGATCATCAGCCCAAAATCTCGGAGGAAACCCTGAAAACAGTGTTGGAGCTATCCAAGCAAATGATTGCCGCGCAAAATTTACCCAAAGTGCTTCCCGAATCCCGCCTACAACAGCGCCTACTATGCACCACCCATACTGCAACCTTTGATTATATCGCCCACAACAATCCATTCCAACAATACTATCAAATGCCCAGCTACGATGTCCAACAACCGCCCAGGATTCATTACATGCATCACAAGAAGAACAGCTACAACAAGAAGCAGCAGCAGCAGCAACAGCAACAACCACAGCCGAGTACAACCATTATTCACAACAATGTGATTCCCGTGCATTTGTCCAGCACAAATTCGGGTGAGAAGGAAGTGCTCGACACCTATGGCAACAGTCTAGGCGTCTATCCCAGTCTGGACAAACACGGCATGAGCAGCAGTACCGTCTCTAGCACCTCAAGCAACAAGAACAGCATTCAAATGGATAGCAACAACTATTACAACAAATTCATAGCCACCATGACAACAGCACGTCCAAGTTCTACCATCTCGGTGACAACGATGAGCAATCAATACACCGGACAATATGCAGCGCCCTATGCCAACGATTATGTACACACAACACCGAGTCCCTTTGCCGTGCATCCCTCGCCCGCAACTGTTGCCACTTATTACACGCCAAGTCCTCATCTGAATGAGAACAATGTGAATTCAATCTTCCAGGCGGATAACAGTTATCCCACGGGCATGGGTCAAAGCAGTATGCCGGGCATGTTCCCATCGCAACTTGAGCCAGGTCAAGTGAAAATCCGACCCAATTCGCAGAAAATCGAAAGCATGGAAGTGGAGGCTGATGAGGCAATTAACGCCAACTATATCAACAGCAATGGGAACAGCAACCTGAATAATATCAACAACAATAATAATCGTCTAAACAGTCCTCACGTACTGACCTACAGCAGCGCTGCCGGCTCCAGCTCAGCGGATATGATGGGCATGAGCCATCAATTAGCACCTGCTACATATGTGGAGCACAGCTACACCATGTCCCAGAATGCGCCAACAAGCAGCGAGCAACAACAGATGCCACAACAGCAAATGCCACAGCATCATCATCAGTTCAAGGCCCCATATTTACCCAGACCTACGCCCACGATGAGCAGCAGCATCTACTCGGATACTGCAGGCAATGTGGGACTCAGCATGTTTAGCACAGGGATGGGACATCTCACTGGGCCTGGCAGTAGTCAATCGAGTCCACCTTCGATGCCCGCGATGCCTTCTTTGCCAGCTATGCCCTCGAAGTCCAAGTATCCCGGGGGCATGGGACAATTGGTGAATTTCAATGGGAACTTCATCAGTTTGGATGTCTTCCAGAAGTCCATTCTACCGCTGATGACCCAATCATCTTCGGCCATGTCGGAGCTGGGAAATGTGGAAGTCATCACGTGCCAGGCGGGTGTTAGGCAGCCCAATCAAACGGATTGCACTCGCTATTTTGTATGCAGCAAAAAGGATGGCAAGGTTCTCTCCTATTCCTGTCCTCCTTACACGGGTTTCAATCAACAAACGCGCATTTGCGATGCCTCGACCTATGCGCAGTGCGGAAATATGCCGCAATTCAATGGGTATTCCATCGATGAGAATCGTCGCCAGCAAATGGAGACACTTAAGCTGCTCGCGGAGGCGAAACGACGTCAGGAGGCGGCCATTAAGGCTCAGAATATTGCCAATCTGTTGCAGCAATACGGCAGCAGTTCGGCACAAGAGAACATGGTTCACACAGCATCGGGAAGCATGGAGAATCATATGATGGACTCGTATATGATGCAGATGTCGGAGCCCAGTTCGACGTTACGCCCCATAATGCCAGCGCCCACGATGACCCCTATCATTAGCAGTACCATCAGCACCTTTAGTAATAGCCTAAGCAGCAGTGGAGGCAGCAGTGGAAGCAGCAGCGGCAGCGGTTCGGTGAAGAAACGCAAATACTATTGCAGGGAGGGGGACAAGATACCGGATCAGACCTCCATTAGCAGCTATTTTGTGTGCTACAAGACCGCCGAAGGTCAAATGAAGGGTCACAAAATGACCTGTTCAAAATCGTTGGTCTTCTGCCCCAAGACGCTCATGTGCACGCTGGCCAGCAAATGCACCGGTTAATCGGCATGCCGACACCGATAACATTATCGAAATTGGCAAATTCGATGCGATTAGTATTATAAGAGTATTTATTCTAATTTTAGTGGGACGAAATTGACTTGACTACGAATTCCAAATAACGACAATAGCCAAACTTTGCGCTTTAGTTAACTAAAGTAATATCGAAATAGTGTTCTAAGCTTATTTATTCTAATTTTAGTGTGACGAACTTGACTTGATTAAATTGAATAATGACAATAGCAACATTTTGTTTGAATTTGATACGCATTGCTAACGCTTCTTCGAGAAAGTCGTTTTGTGTTTTTTGAACTTTGTGTTCTACCTGTTTGGCGTGCAGTGTGTTAAAGACCTTGCTGGTTGGTTGTGCCTCCGTTTCTCTCTCATGACACTCGACATGTCTTAATTACCGGCTCGACCCTATAAGCCTGATACAGATACCCACACACACACACACTCATAGTCATACCCATGTTATTATTATTTAAATGTATGCCAGGGCAGCACATAAGAACACACAGCACAGTCCAAGGTACTTGCTATGCTAGCTAGAAGAAAGTTTCACTTTTTTAATAAGCTCATAAGCTTTTCCGAGCTGGTTTTGGTAGCTCGTTTTACATAGAGGTATGTTTGTACGCATGCGTATTATTTTATTTATGAACGAAATGAAGCAGATTACGTTTAAAATAGAGCAAATATATGAACCAAAACGAAATATGCAAGAATGTGTTTGGAGTCTGTTTATTTCGACAAAATGTCAACGTTATTTTTGCTGGCCGTTAGAATATAGGTAGACAGCAATGAAAAATTTGCGATTTAAATAATTGCTCAAATAATTCAAAATAAATAAAAAAAAATTCCAACATATTCACCACACAATATACGAAATAACATTATTTTAAACAAATATTTATTGTTGAACCGCACGCGCCAACAAACAACTAACTGCAGCGAACTGACGGAGCGAACTAGCAGATCAATGAGCAACAAAAAGTTCGATAAGACGAACTAATTGATCGATTGCTTAGTCCTGCAATCGAGCTGGTTCAACTTTGTGTGTGGGAGAGCTTTGAGCTTTTGGCAGTGCTTTCAGCTTCGTTTTGTAACCTGCGAGCACTTTTACTTATTTTTATATATTGTGGTTTTTCCAGCACTGAATACCACTTTCTCCTTCAATTTGAATGTAGCCAAATAATAAGAAGCGGCTTCTTTTGCATGTGGCTTCTCTTACTCTACTCTAATTAATATCAAATAATTGTTGTAAATTAATATGCCACAAAATGATGGCACACGAGTCGTCGTCGTCGTCGTCGGCGGCGCATGCGTCAAAAATTTCTTATTGACAATTTAGTGTGTCGCTTTGGGCACGGATAAATGTTGTTGTTTTCTTTCTTTTTCTAATACCTAATTTGACACTCACGAACCTGCAAGAGAAATGTATGTCTGCGAGTAAAGTATGAAAATAGTATACGTATAAATAAAATAAAACTATAATGAACTTACTTGTTAAATATATATATTTGCTGCATAGTTAACTCTGGGGTCCCTCAATAATGTGACGACTTTCCAGTCACAGAGCTTTTGCAATAAAAGTTCATTGAATAAGCGGCAAGGGACTCGATGAAAGTTGTTTGACACTTGCTGCACAAGTTTTGGATGCGTTAATTGCTGTCACTAAATTAAAAAAAAAGCATTAAATTTGTCATCAACCGGTTGAGCTCCCATTTGTGTATCATATTTGGAAAACAAACAATGCAAAAATTTCATAATTATGTAAAGATCGTAATAAACAAGAAGAAAAGATTTAATAACCTGGCAGAGGGAAAATAGCAAACGTTCAAAGTTGAACAAAATTGTACAGTTATAATTGGTTTTTTAACACCATAGTAAAGTACACTTTTAAATACTTCGAAAATAAAGTAAAATAGAGTGAAAATTCCAGGTTTATCTTAGTTCTGTTCTACTCATAATAAATGTTTTTTTGTTTTCTTTATTTTGAGATCTTGACCATTTTGATTCGGTGTTCCCAATGCAACAACTACATTCCAGTTACTATAACTTATGATTTACAATAATTTATTGAGTTAGCAATGTGCTTTCAACAACAGTTTTAAAACTACCATTTTCTTTAATTTATAATACGATATTTTTGACTGGAATCGCGGTCTGCTAAATATTCCTCAATATTGCTATCAATCGATTTGCGAATTTTTTTATTTACTTGAAATGCGTATATAACATTCTGATTTCTTGTTTAGTTATATGTAGTTATTTAATACTATATTTAGTACGAAGTATTATGCTACAGAGTTGAATTTTATAATTTTGGAGGGGGGAATTTAGTTCTTTGTGGCGAAATTTGTACACAGCACTCCAAGCATTTTAAACTATAGTACACAAATATATTGATTCTCATTGTTCGCATTTCAACACAGTTGAATTGTTCGAGTTGTTGATTTAACTGCTACATTTTCATTTTGGTTAGTTTAAAAGAGAGTTGGTTTTTGTTTTACTATTAACTTGCATTACACATTTATAATACAATTATCACATTCTTTTTGATGATGATATATATTCACTTTGTTTTCATTTTCGACTCGTTTAAAACTAAGCTTTTGCTTTTTGCTTTAGGAGCTACTTTTTATTTGTTTTTATTTTTTGTGTTTAATTATTGCTTTTGTTTGGGTTGCTTTTTCATTTTCATTTTTAATATATTTTTTCATTTGTAAACTTGTAAGCAAATAGAGAAACTTATTGGAAAAACTAGTTTTGCTCTTTACAATTTAATCATCACGCATGCTTATCAAATACAATACGCACTAAGAATATATGACGTAGAAAGCGCAGGAACACAATTTGCAGCGGCTACTCAAAAACTATATTGTAGTATATGCTGTATATAGAAATATTGTACGCTTAATATTAATTATCAATTTCAGCCATCCTCCAGAGTTTATTAGACCATGCCAAATCCCTCGCTGCCCTCGCTGATGGCCAGCAACAGCGACTTCTCAAACTGTTCGTAGCTCTCGTAATCAGGCAGGCAGAGTTGATTGAAGCTGGAAATTAATACAATGAGAATGTTATTATTTAAACTACGTAAGAAAGGCGAATTGATATTTTAACCTTTTTTTAATAATATATATTTACAAATTATATTTTATTACAAAATTAGGGTCGGAGACCTATGTATAACCGAAAACTATTTTGGGGTTCTAATACAATCTCTAAACTAAGTATTATTTAATCATCGTTCAATCAGTAACGATATAATACATTATTATTTATCATATAGTATTATATAGTTAGTGGTCAAATTTACAAAATATATTTGATCACTGAACTAAGTAGTTCTTTTAGAGCCTTCGATTTTGTTTCATGTATCGTTAATTTGAGTTGTTCATCGTAAGTTTTAATAAGGAAAGTAAGGTAAAACTAAATTTGAATTGATATGTTTTCTTTATTTTACAAATAAATGGTGAACTTTAAAAATTGAGCAACATTTTTATGTAAAATTCGAAAAGCCCAAAAAATATCAATTAATGTTAAAGTTCAAATAAAATGCTGATTCATTTTAAATTGAATTCTTTTTTTACAATCTACTAAATGGAACACTTTTAATTTTGTACTAGATCTACATCTTCTTTAATATAATCGCTTAATTTTCTATTGAAGTAATGGTAATTCCCCATTTTTACTTATTCTACTACTCACCAGGTATGCGCTGTGGGCAGATTACCAAACGTGGGTGCCGCCGTGATCTGGAACTGTGGATTGAGCTCCTGAAAACCGCCCGGAGGCAACTGTGAACAACCCGTGGTGAATTGCAAGAGACGCGCCATCTCCGTCTGACTAAAGTTACTGACTCCGGCCCAGAACCAGGCGAGCACACGCCGGAACTCGGCCGAATTGCCGTTGGCAATGTGATGGGACTTGAAGTCGCTGATCGAGTATTCGCCAGTGCCGCACATGAGTAGCTAAAAAGGCACGAACAAAATAATATTTAATTGTAAGTTTATATTGTAATAAAGTTATATTACACGCACCTCTAGTTCGTTCTCGTCAAAAATGCTGAGTAGATTATCAGGTATGATGGCATTCAAGCCCTTCAGAAAGCTGTCCACCTCATCCTTGACGCTATTGCAGAGACGCTGTTGGGCCAAGGCATCCAGATACTGATTTTTGCTGGCATTCGTGACACGCGTCTTGGCACCGTTGGGTATCAGCTCGATTGTCTTGCTCAGCTGACCGCTGGCATCATACAGCTCCTCCACAAAGTACAGCTCCAAGGTGTCGGTGCCATCGAGATCCGTGTCGAGTATATACTTAATTTTGGACAGATACAAATCCGGATCGTCTTGCTCAAAGTACTGCAAGGAATGAATGTTTTAAATTGAAGTATGTGAAATGCTAATATAATCTCTAAAGTAGTATTATTTAACGATATAATACATTATTATATATCATATTATAGTATTATATGGTTAGTGGTCAAATTTACTAAATATATTTGATCACTGAACTAATTGGTTCTTTTAGAGCTTTCGATTTTGTTTCATGTATCGTTTATTTGTGTTGTTCATCCTAAGTTTTAATAAGGAAACTATTCCTTTAAGTGAAGTAAATCAGTGTATTTAAGGATTTACTTTATACAACTTTAATAATGTAAATTGAATGTTAAATTTGTTTCCCTTGAAATTCTATTAAAATGAAGAAGAACGAACGTATGATCAAAAGTGAACAACAAGGAACAAAGTTGAGCTGAATAAAAAATAAGGATGATGGTTAACTTATTCAATTCACTTTTGTTCGTTCGTTCATAAAATACCAAACATTAGAGTTGTGCTTTGCAATGAATTTTAGTGAAGCAGCTCAGAACTTAAATTTAAACTGAAGACACTATTATTTTCTATTGCTAATTTAGTTATTTGTTAGTTTAGTTCGCTCGATCAGTTTGAGCGAATCGATTTATCGGACTAGTTTAAAACGCTGAGATGCAAATCTAAGCCCAAAAACACTCTTAACTCACCTTGTAGTGCACTCGTAGTCCAATGAGCTGGGCCAGAAAGGAGCGACTGAAGCGAGCTCGGACCAACTGACGATAGCTGCCTCCCAGTGCGCTCTCAAAGAGACATTTTCCCACCATTTTACCGGCAAACTCAAAGTACTTGAGCTTCAGATGCGCTGGTCGCGTGGGATTTGGATGAACTAGCGCCTGATGCTTATCGTGGAATGTGCAGAAGAGTCCGCTTCGAGAATCGAAGAGTGCACTGCAGACCAACTCGAACCATTCGCGTCGCAAGCCACCCCAATCGATGCCCTGTTCGCCTTGGAAGGTGACCTCGAAGTTGCCGCACCAATCGGAGACGGAGAAGCCTTTGGTTGACTTCATGCTGCTCTCAAGGATCTTCTCGCGATGCACTTTCAATGCCATCTTTCGTGATAGTAACTGGCATGAAATTTACGCACTTCGTGATAAAAGAAATCCTGTTTGTCCTTAAACGTTTCGGAGCCACCAATGTTCTTTAGCAAAAAGTGCGTAAATGTTGCCGCGATGATGTTACGATCCTTGGAGGCCAGCTCGATCCTCGGTTGCGCTCCATCGTCGATGACAAACACTGGACCATGCAACTGCGTCACCAGTTGGGGCAGAAAGTGGAATTTGGTCGAGGGACACAGTCGAAAGGTCGCAATGCGTTTGGGTATGAACTTCAAGATCATCTCCTTGATCGTCACCTGAAAGATCAACGAGTTCTGAGCCTCAACAATATGGCACAATTGATTTGTTTGCTCCCTCCAATACTCACCTGCTTCGGTCCCACATAGCACATCACCTTCCTAGGTTTGCCCTTGGTGGCTCCGTAGATGCTCAGCAGTTTGGCCTCGTAGCAAATGTTGTGCTTCCGTGAGGCAATGTTCTTGTGCACTAGCGTCGTGTCGCTATCTGAAAAGGAGATGAGAAGAGATAATAGATAAATGATGATTGACTGTTTGTCGAAAAAAAACCTAAAATGGACCTTTATCCTTTCGTTCCGGTAAATCCGTCGGAAGAGTAAAGCATTGCGTCAATTTTCACAAACCAACCTATTCCACCTCAAGTGATCCTGATTGCATTGATCGAATTACTTTAAAATTGTAATAAACTACACTAGAAGTTTCAAGTAAGTCTAATAATACTTGTCAGCTTAACCGGCAGCTTCGTCTGCATTCCACTAAGAAAATATCCAGCTTTATTGCACTATCAAAAGTTGTTGACTATGTTGAGTACAAATTGTACCCTCATTAAGCGTTTGATCTGTCTGTTGTAAGAGTTATTACACAGGACTTAAGCCTCAGAAAGAGTCTCAAGTAGAAATTAAGTCAAGGCTTTGGTCGACTAAAATGGAAAAATTAATGAATTTCAATAACTGAGGTTTGACTACTGCAAATTATTGTTGAAATCCAAAGTTAACTATTCTTTTTACATGTCATCTACTCTACCTAGTTTAGTTACAATAAGGAACGCAAAAGAGAAAGGAAATTGACTCTACTGCTTAAATTAAGCATTGAGTTGGCGTATGAGGTTGTTAAGAGAGTTTTAGATTAAACCTAAGGGCCAAGTAATTCCTTTCTTCCTAAACGGGAGATAGATCGATAATCAGAATTTTACACCCCCTCGGAACTTTAAATGGGTGCTACCAAAAATATCATGATACTAATAAAATGTAAGTGTCGACTACTTACTGCTCAGCACGATGATATCGAAGTCACCATTTGGCAGTTGCTGATCCCGATAGCTGATGACAGCACGCAGGCAGGTTGGCTCCGGGAACAAGGCGGTGACCGAGACCCGTGAGTTGACGCGATCGTAGCTGAAGGCAATGGCATGCTGGAGCTTCTCCACGGCCATACCATGCAGGTCATAGATGGCCACATGATAGCCCTGAAGGAAGAGGGGAGTTAAATGAAGAATAAATCAAAAATCTAATAAGAATTCTCCCACCTTCAGAGCATCATCGGACTGCTCAAAGAGACACGCGTTGCCGAACTCATCCCTAGGCTCAATGTGCATCAAAGTCGGTGCGCTGGCACAACAGATCACCGTGCTGGCGGGACGAATGAAACGCGATCGGCGAGCATCGATTGCACCCGGGAGAAAGTTGCGCAAGAAGGGCGAACCAGCAATGTGACTGGCGCCAATGAGCACCGAGATTTTATATTGTCCCGCGGTGCGAACGGTGAACTTGACCTTGGCGATGTTGGCATTATTGGGATCCGTGGACGAGCCGAGCTCGCTGATGGTGACCACTTTGCGTGTGCCCTCGGTGACCTCGACAAAGAATTGGTCCGTATCACAGATGGGATATGGCTGCCCGTTGCGCTGAAAGAAGCGCACCACAAAGCACATGGTGTCGCCCACACGCACCGGATCCTTCCAGTCCCACTGCACCTTACAGTTGGCGGGCAGCAGATACTTCCCGGTCACATACTGCAGCAGCGAGTGTCGCGCCTCCGGGGCCAGTGATGGTTGTGTCATGGCGGCGAGTGTGACGAGTCCGGCTACGGAAACGGATACCACCAGCATGCCACCCCATGTCCATGCGTCCTGATGCTGACTCGACTTCACCACCGTTGACCACAGCTGCGCCTTCAACGCATCCAGCTGTGCCTTCGATGTGGGCAATCCTTGACGCGCCGTCGACCACAGTTGCCAGTCCTTGCCAAGTATTTTACTCGCTCGCGAGTCCTCCAACCAATACACGTCCTCCAATGAGGCAACCTCAACAGCCAACAGTCGCTGATAGTGATGTTGCATGCGATACTCGCGCAGCCATTCGCGCAGGATGAGCTTCTGTTGCAAGTGGAGCGCGGCGCGTTGCAAACGCTGCTCGTCGCCCGGCGGCAACTCCGGCAGTCGTTCCGGATCCCCGGAACTCGACAGTGATGAAATGCCTGCAACGATAGGAATGAAAAGAAACGTTTGGTAAGGATAACATTTGGAATAAAAGAAAATTTTGGGATCTTATATTTGTATTCTCAAAAACAGATTAGATAAAATGAAGGTCAGGATTGATACTTTCAATATTATTTATTTATTATTGTTTTTTGTAACATAGATTTTAATTCTAGGGTACAAAGCACGAAGCCAGACCAACTGAGGTTAACAGGATGAATAATAAATATATAATATATAGTATTGGAAATAAACAATAAAGGCTAATACTCAATATTCTATAAAATGCTGTCTTATATTAAAAAATATACCTATTATAATTAAATGTAGATATTCTGCAAAAGTTATAAAGTAATAGAAAATGCAATTATAATACAGATAAAGAAAACATAGAAATAGAATATATTCTGTGTGCTTAATTTTTAGTTAAAAATAAATTAACACACATTTATAGAAGTCATACAATAAAATTTTAAATATTCTCCAAAATTCTCTTCATGATTAACATATAAAAAAAAGAAAACATATAAAAAAAGAAAGTTAATGGCAAAGGAATAAACTTTTTAAAGTACGCGGACAAAATAAAATATTAAAAGAAAGGAGGAACTAATAAAATAAACATAAAGATCTAACGCATAATAATTAACAATGAAATAAATAAATAAAAATTGCTGTCTTAAAATTGACGTAAATTTGAATTTAAGTAAAAATATATATATAATTTTTATTATGAAAAAAATAAACATCAAACTAAAGCTGATGTATATATATTTTTAGTATACAAATGTACTCAATTTTCTTGTTGTTTATCTTGCAATTTATTTATTATACTTTACTTTAGTTGTAGTGTTGATTAAAGTTTAATTTTTTGATTTTTACAACTTTATTTGCTTTGAATATCCTGATGAGTATCTGGGATCTGGGATCTATGCAAGTTGAAGCGTTGCTGTTAATTGAGTTAAATGCGCAAACTTTGTGGCGCTGTGCAAAAAGTTTGTGCCGAAATTCAACGAGTTGTCGTTGTCAAGGCACGAGTCTCCCCCTTTAGTTCCCTGTCCCCCATTCCGGGCCCCACTACAATGTAAATAAAGTCAAGTTGATGGTGTCTAAAATTGCAGGGCAACTAATTTTACCAGGCGACTACGTCAATGCCCCAACTTCGAGTTGGAAGTTCGACAACGACAACGCCAATCAATTATATTTCAATTTTTATGAGTTTGCTCGAGCTCCTTGCCGACGTCGTCTCCTCCTCGACCTCCCCAGGATATGTCGCATACGCTTATCGCTAGCTGCCATCAAAACTAAACTAAATATTTCCCTTCTTTTCCCACTTCTCACTCTCCTTCCTCGCTTCGTAAGCAATTGACTTTTGGCCCTCGTGGCAGTTGGTTTTGCCTTGAGGGTCGCAGTTAGCCGCGTGTCCTGCATAACAATGTTCCAAAGTATTCTCGCGGTTTCTCGTAATTCTTTTTTGTTTTTTTTTTTTTTTGTTTTGCCATCAGACAAAGTCAGCCAAAGCGACGCCCAAAAAGACCCGCCCATTTTAGCCAAATATAGATTAAGTGGGGTCGTAGTAGGAGTAACAGTTGTAATAATAGCACTACTCGCATGCGGGCTAGTCGGAGGAGTAGTTACCTTCTACTTACTGATGGGGCAGCAAGAAAGGTGGGAAGAGGAATTGAAGTAGTAATGTTTTTGTTGTTGTAGTATGTGGACTAATAGGCGGAGATAATAGAATTGGTAAAGTAAAAGCAGAATTATTGCTACTTAATCTATTGGTGTTAATTCAATAAATAGCAGCAGTATAAAAAGTATTAAAAGTAGTAGCAGTTAACATATGTATGTGTGTAGGAGGACTCAAATTTAATAAATGCTGCTAATAGTGCTCGTTAAATAAATGGAAACTAGTATTACGTTAAATAGCATTGGGAATAGTATAAATACCGAATGGAATAGAATGAATAACACAGTATTTTGGGGTTTTATCAAGATAGATTACTTTTCCTCTTAATATTTTGTTTCCCTAATTGATTTTGTTGTATACAGTCTTACTTCTTTATTAATTTATGTAATTGAAATGAAAGTCGAATTAATAGTCGATATTACAAAATAAGTTAATCAAATCAAGTGGTACAGATATAAAAGATAAATATAATATTATAAATATAAAATATATTATAATAAAATATTTTATATAAAAATAAAAGATAAAGACATATAAACATAAATAATTTTTTTATTATATTATATTAAATCTAGTATTTAATACTACATTTAAATTGAGAAGGGAGTACTGGCTGTTGGGGCCTTCGACTAAAGATAAATAAATAATAGAATAGTGCTATTATTTATAAAGAATAGTTAAACAAAAGAAGCAGAATTCATAATGCTATTACTAAACGATAAATTACATGAAATATAAATTACATATTTCTAAATAAAATGTATTTAATAAAGTATGCATACGAAATAGGTATTCATAGAAAACAGAAAAATAAGTCTATTTGTCCGTAAGTCATGCTCAAAGTTGTAGAAGAACTGATAAAAGTAATATGTTAAGTACGAAGTAAAATAAGAAAAGTAGTACTATAATAAAGTAATAACAGAAGCTGTCGTTTACCATACGGTTCTATTTGATTTAAATGATAAAATATATAATATAAATTATACATTATACATTTTAAATAAAAGAAATAAGAAAAGTAAGACTCAAAATTGTACAAGTTCTCTCTCATACATTTTCAATAAAATAAATAGTAGAGAAAAAAGTTATACTCAAAATTAAAGAAATTATATCAGCAGTAGTAGAAATAGTAAAAACAGTAGATGAAAATATTGGCAATAAAGATAACAAGCATATTCCATTTAATGGAAGCAATTATATTAGTTGTCCCACTCCCACATCTCCCACTACAAATACACATACATTGCAATTCATATTTCTATTTCATATACTACATTATAAATAAAATAAATAGTAGAGAGTATTACTCAAAATTAAAGAAATTTTATCAGCAGTAGTAGAAATTGTAAAAACTGTAGCAGAAAATAGTGGCAATAAAGGAAGCAAGCGTATTCCATTTAATGGAAGCAATTATATTAGTTGTCTCACTCCCACTCCCACATCTCCCACTACAAACACACACATACTACATATTGCAATTCATTGTGACACAAGTTCACTTTTTATGGCCGCCACTGTAAGGCAATAAGCTCAACAGTCAAGCTGTCGCACTCGCTCACTCTTTCACTTTGCCCCCATGCCCCTTTACCCGTTACCCCTTCCCCTTACCCCTTACCCATAGCCACCCATGGCTTCTGTTGGTTCCCCACTAATGGCAACCAGCAGGGGGCAACCACATGCCATCTGTAGCCACAAACGAGTGAAATGAGACTCAGTCCGCTTCTCTCCTCTCCACTCTTCTTTGCCCTCCACCACATGGGAGTCCTTGCGCCATAAACATGAGCAAATAAATACGAATTCGTTTACGTACGCTTTTAGTGAGTGCTTACTGTACTACTGCGAGTAAGAATCGTTATTTGGTTATATGGCGAAGTTAGCCAGGTTTGCGTGTCCGACATTTGAAAACGAATTCATTTCGTTGCCAATTTCTTTCATTTCTAACGCGCTCGCTTGCCAACTCTCTCCCCCTTCTCGCTCTCTCTCTCTCCAATCTACACTTCTGTGTCATGTGCCACGCCCACCATGGTCTGCCCTTTAAGGCGAAACGAACAACTTCCGTTTCGATTTCGCTGATTTCAGAAACCGATTTGAAAACCGACTGAAAAATGCAAAGTGCAAACAATGAAAGGCAACTTTCAATGTCGAACAGATGAATATAGGTGTTGGTACACTTAGAGAAAATAGTCATTATAAAAATATTAAATCTGAATGCATAGTTTATTAAATAGTTTCCACAACTGAATAAACATAAAAAAATTACATTAATATTTTTATGGTCTTCAAAATCTAACAGAAATCGAAAGGGAAAAGAATATTAAATCACGATTTTTAATGAGTTAAGCGTTCTATTATAAGATAAAGAATTATAAAAATCAAGATTTTTAATGTGTCACGAATTCCAATATATAGAATTGCATATTTTATTGCCATTATACATGGCATAAAATTAATTAAATAATTTAAGAAAATAATAGATTTAATGTAAAACAATTTTCCTGATTACAAATAATTCGATAAGTTAATAATTAACTTATGTTAATTTAAATACATAAATATATTTATGTTTATTTCTTAATTTCATTTTTAAATCAATCAGAATTTAGAATACAAAATAATCGTAAATTAAAATTTACAATGTCGTTGAAAATTAGGTTTGAAGTTAATTCATTATTACTGAAACTTTCTTTTTTAAGCACCCAATCACATCAATATCTCAAACTGACTTGCAATTTGTCTCAGTGTAAGTGTGCTTACGTGTGTGTGTGAATAATTAAAGCATTTTCGTTGCATATTTGATGGGGCCTCGAGCCCTTTTGGTCGATTGCTTAACGAGAATTACTAATCGCCTTTAATTAAACAAGCAAAAGTCAAAGTAAAGGCAATCGGATTCCCTTCGAGAGAGGAGGAAACAGGAGCAGAGGGGGGGAGGTAAACTTGAGTTCGCTTAATGAAAATGCCTTTTGAAGGTCAACACGCGGTCTCCACGCAGCACAAACGATGACGAGCAGCAGGAAATGTCAAGAAAACGTGAAGGGCCAATGAGAAAACCTCCTACGCAAGCACTGCGAATTAACTCTTTGAGACAATGGAGCACAAAGCGTTTTCACCAGGCAGTTTTATGACAACAAGTTAAAGAGTTGAATTTACTAATTTACTGAAATTATTTATTATTTAATGAAAGGGTTAACTTGGCTTTTAAAATATAATATTATTGGGAGTCAATTGTGTAAATTGTGTTGGAAAAATAAATGTTATTGGAATATCACAAATATGGAATATTGTAATAAATATCAAAATTATCGAAATTTCATTAAACAATTATCGAAAATAAATATTTTTCCACTTTAATGCTTAAAAATAAGGTAAAATTCAATTGTTACCATATCGAACAATTTTAGTATCGTAAATCTAATACAATTACTATATAATGATGGATTTAAAAAGACGATATAATATTTTATAGTTCTACGAGTAACTATATGAATAAAAACATCTCCTGTTTAATAATAATAATACTTGCACGTTAACCCTAATGTTGTTAATGAAAACCAGTTAGATTTGATAGATTAATTAAAGATATTGCAAAACAGTTTTTATACCCGCTACCCATAGGGTAGAAGGGTATTATAACTTTGTGCCGGCAGGAAATGTATGTAACAGGTAGAAGGAGGCATCTCCGACCCTATAAAGTATATATATTCTTGATCAGCGTCAACAGCCGAGACGATATAGCCATGTCCGTCTGTCCGTCTGTGTGTCTGTGTGTCTGTGTGTCTGTCCGTCCGTCCGTATGAAACACTGGATCTCAGAGACTATAAGAGATAGAGCTATAATATTTTTTCGTCAGCATTTGTTATGTTTGCACGCAGATCAAGTTTGTTTCAAATTTTTGCCACGCCCACTTCCGCCCCCGCAAATCAAAAAAATCGAATAACAAGCGTAATTTTAAAGCTAGAGTTTTGGTATATATAAGAATAACTATAGTAGTTATGATTCCTGAAAATTTAGTTGCGATCAGATAAAAATTGTCGAAGTTATTAAAGAAATACTTTTGGGCAAACACGCCTACTTACTAGGGGTCTTAGTTGCTTTGGCTGACAATCTGGTATATGCCGCCTATGGTATATTTTGAATGCGGTACTATATTTGGTATATTTTTAGTATTTTTGCAGTAATTCGGTATATTTTGAGAAAAATATCGCAAAATATATTTCTTTTATTCAAAATGGGTAGCGGGTATCTCACAGTCGAGTACACTCGACTGTAGCTTTCTTACTTGTTTATTTCCAGTAAATGAATAACGTGAATTTATTGAATCTTTTCCTAATTGTTTAGTTTTTACTCTAAAGACAATAATGCAGGGAAAAAATTACAATTACAAAAAATATTTGTAATTCTTAGAATGTAATAAAATACAATGGCATTACCATTAAAGATATTATCGGAACATTAATCTTGAGACACGCATTTTCTACCTATATATTGAAAAACAAGAATAAATATCTGTTTTCCAATAACGCGTTCTAATTTTAGGCCTTATGGATGTCGTAAGAACAAGAAGCTGTTTATGGAATGTAATTTTATTCGTACATATAATCGGAGCGGATATTGGATTACAAATGTCTACTATTCTCTATACTTTATGTTTCTATTTCACATTAATTTTCAATTAACTTGGTTTCTTTCCATTCACTTTTATCGACTCACCAATGACAGGACTATAGCACAACTTGAGGTCAGCAAAGGGCAACAACTTGCGTGCGGCACTGTTGGCTTGCCAGCCGACTTGAATGCTGGAGAGCTGCAGTACGATATCATACTTGAAGCACTGTAAATAACCTTTAAACTTGACGCAGGCTCGCAGCGAGATCAGCTCTCTACTGATAGCTGCATCTTCAGGTGCCAATTGAAACAGAGCCATGTTTGTGAAGAATGTTTGAGAGAGAGAGAGAAAGGTGTGTAAGTGTGTGAGAGAGAAGAATGTGTGATAGACAGAGAGGAGAGTGTGCGATAAAAATTGTAAACAATTTCAACAATGACCTTGTTAATTAATGTTTGGCATTAAACTCAAAACAGAGACTCGTGTTTTTGACTTGTTCGACATTATTTGTTCGCTCATTAACAAGCGGCCAACACAGCACTGAAGTGAAGTGAACGTGGCCAAGAGAGCTGTGAGCTGAGAGCTGTGAACTGAGTGCTGAGCTGGGCAAATGTTTGCGCAACATTTAAGGGCGCACAGGGAGACTAAAAAACTTGGCCTAATAGGCTGGGGCATTATTGCCAGCAACGCGTCGCTTTTGTCATCATTTCGCTATTAATTTTTAAAGCGCGACATTGCCATGTGTTTGTCGAAGGTAAGCACAAAGTGTAGCAACGAATTCGAGATACCCTGTAGAAGTGTTGCTAAATAGTTATTAAAATGTCAATTGTAAATCTGAAGTTTAAAACTAGAATTTTAGAACATATTAAAAGTACACTACACAAAAGCTTTCCAAACATGATAGTTTTGTAATTTAATAGCTAGGAAGTATTTCACAGTAGAGCACACTCCATTATAGCTTTCTTGGTTTTTTATTATTGATGTTGCTGTCCTTGTTTTCACTCAGAGCTCGCTTTTCCTTTGTTGACTGCCTGCATTATCCTTTTTTATCGATGGCGCTTTTGGAATGACATTCGATCGTCGGTTGACAAGCGGGGTAAGGGGCAGGGTCAGGGGCAGGGGCAAGCGCTTAACTCGTGCGGCACAAAGCCCACAGACTTTGCCCTGAGTTTGCTGTCTGACGCTTGCTTTTGTGTTTGTTTTGTCAACGTGAAAAATGATAAAATTGCCAGTTGGCGAGGCCATTGGGCGTTCCCTTTCCATCCCTTTTCCCGCCCAATTCCTTCTATTTTTCAGCCACAGGAAAGCTGCTTAAATGCTCGAATATCTCAACAATGTGACTCTGCACGCTGCACATTTTATTTATTTATTTTTATGTTGGCAATCTGCAACAAGCTGCAGCAGTTGCAGTTGCCATATATTTGAATATTTAATTTTAAATAAAGTGTGTGTGCGAGTGTGTGTGTGTGTGTGTGTGTGCTACCTTGCCACACTTGGCGCACTTGCTACAAGTGGCGGCATAAATTCAAATGCCACTTTGACAACAGCGTCAACAGCGGCCCTTTGCAAATTACGTATACGCAACGTGGGCGCACAGCACCAAAGCTACGTATAACATGGCACTCTCACTGTCCCTCTCCCTCTTTCTTTCTCTCTTTTTCACTCTCGCAGCAGCAGCAGCACATAAAGTGCTTTTGGGGCTCTCGAGCCATTGAGCTGCCCTCGGTTTCCTTGCTTTTCCCTTCCTCGTGGCTGGCGCGAGTAAATTTCGCAATTTAGAATAAATCTGTGGCTGAAATACGACTTGCGACGGCTGCGCGAAGCAAACGCCAACTCTTTGATGGAGCTCAAGCTGACTCTGAAGAGCCAGCTGGTTAATTTAAACAAAAACATTTCAAATGAATCTCGCTGTAGTTGAAACTACGAGTATTCTGAAATAACAGTTGAGTGTGCTATAAGCAGAAGGCGCATTTAAACTAATGTTCAAAGTTTGTGAAGGTGAAAAGCAATTAAGAAGTTTAGATTTTAATTCATTCATTTAATTATGCACAATGTAAAGAAATTGTATTAAAATTTGTATTTAGTATTTGGTATTTAGTATTTAGTATTTAGTATTTAGTATTTAGTATTTAGTATTTGGTATTTGGTATTTGGTATTTAGTATTTAGTATTTAGTATTTAGTATTTAGTATTTAGTATTTAGTATTTAGTATTTAGTATTTGGTATTTGGTATTTGGTATTTGGTATTTGGTATTTGGTATTTGGTATTTAGTATTTAGTATTTAGTATTTGGTATTTGGTATTTGGTATTTGGTATTTGGTATTTGGTATTTGGTATTTAGTATTTAGTATTTAGTATTTAGTATTTGGTATTTGGTATTTGGTATTTAGTATTTAGTATTTAGTATTTAGTATTTAGTATTTAGTATTTAGTATTTAGTATTTAGTATTTAGTATTTAGTATTTAGTATTTAGTATTTAGTATTTATTATATACCCACGAAAACGTTATCAATTTAAGTTCATAAAATATCGAAACGAATTATCACTCAATAAATTAATATCAAACTTTCAGGGAATAGGTTAGGTTAATAAATAAATTAAATTCCACTCAATATCGCAAATCACTGAAATAAAGCATGAAAACAAAATGAAGCAAATAAAACTGGACGTCAATCGAACTAAATTATTCACAACTTGGATTAAATAAACATTCAAACAATACTTGTTTATTTTGCCTAATCATGCAATCCCATTGAAATCACATATTGTAGCCACTTCATGTCTAGACTTCCGAGTGAGTTTGCTGAGTGTGCGGCACTTAAGACAGGGTGGTTTTTTGCCACGTTAACAGCAAGCAGCAGAGTGGCGCAGTGGAAGCGTGCTGGGCCCATAACCCAGAGGTCCGAGGATCGAAACCTTGCTCTGCTATGCGATTTGGTCTTTACTTTTTTTTAATTTTCTCCTTCACAGAATTGATTTTGTAACACGTTTAATGCACTTTAAAAAGGATTTTATATTGTTTTTGAGTTAAGCTAAACTCATATTTATTCTTTACTACATTTCTTTCAACACTAGGACCTAAAAATTAAGTTAATTGCAAACATTAAAACATATTGATTAATTTAGTAACATTTAAAAATGTAAAACATTAAATAACAAGAAACGTAAAAATATATTGTATTAAAAAAAATGTATATATACTTTTTAATATAAGATGTATTTTACTTAATTTTCTAAGAATATTTGAAGCTAATAAACTGAATAAGTTTCATATAAAGCTAATCAATTAATTGCATACAGTAAAAAAAAGAAATTATATAATTTTTAGCAATAACACTTTACAAAAAAAATTTATTCTTATGATACAAAATAAAATGAGATCGATGGAAACATTAAAACAAATGTCATATACCCATTTTTATTATTAATAAATTTAAAATAATAGTTTTTTAGCATAGACATCGAATAGCAAGTGAATATTGTATATACAATAATTTTATTATAAATTCAGAAATAGTGATAAAGTATTTGTATGGACATAAAGATTATGATATTTTATTAAATTATATTATATAATATTCTATTCAATACGATAGTAATTTTTTATAATTTTCGGTATATTTTATGATATTTTTTTATAAAAATGGGTATATTCACTGTTCACAACTAACTTCTTCTGTCTAAAAGCAAATAAAATTTAAATGACTTAAAAAAAGATTTTAAAACCTTTGGAATTAAACTAAAGCAGCACAAAACTTAAATCGAATTTTTAGTTTTTCTCGTTTTACACCCATCTGTGAATTTCCTTTACGCTGTCACATAATTAAAGATGCAATTGAGACATAGAACATCACACATTCTTTTCCCGAAATAGGTTTTTTTTTGGTTACAAATGCGGCGCATTGATTGGCAATCAGTCAGTTAGTCAAGTGGCAGAAGGATTTTATTTATGCGATAAAATTGTAAGAATTCTCACTTGGGATAAATGGCTGTGTAGCAGCTGCAGTCGAAGATTTGCACAAATTGTGTCCCTCAATTGGCTGCAAATGATGCCTAGACACAGATGATGAGCAACTCAAAGAGGATGATGAACACTATCACGATGATGATGATGATGATAGTCTTCATCATGTTGATGCTGTGCAAGATGCCGACGAAGTCGTTGTTAGCAGTCTGCCATGCCTTTGCCTCCTTTGGACATGTGTCCTGGGCACAGCTCCTTTCAGGCTTTCAGCGAAGCCGTTTAAACAAGCGCAGCCAACGACAGCAGCTGTTGCATTTTAGGCAGCCTCAATGCACCACTTTTTCTCTCTCTCTTTTTTTTACCAGTTCACTTTTACGGCTTTTCCTTGTTTTTTTTTTTGCGGTTTGCCCTGCTCACAAAAAACATGCTGAGAGCCAATGTTTGCCTTACGTGTGCTGTGTGTGTTTTGTCTGTGGTTGGCATGTCATCTTTAAAGCCAAAGCTTGCTTGTGCCTTGCCTTGCCTTGACTCGACGTCCCAATCAGGAGCGAGAAATGTGCAACGTGCAACGTGCAACAGCGGCAACTTGCAGCGTGCTGGCTTTACTGTCAACGTGGCTGTCGCCCCGTTTCCCAGGCACATAATAATCCATAATAAGCCCAATTTCCCGCGTTTTATGCAGCAACGGGGAAATTCATAAAATCTTTCGTATCATTTAACTCGTTTAATGTCAGCGCAGCCTTCAAAGTTGATTTCGATTAAGAAAACCACAAAGTGGCATGGTTTTCTTTTATGTATTTCATTTAATAAGCTGATTAAAGTCGGAATCGTTTTATTCAGAAATAATTAGCAATGGCAATAAATATTTCATTATATTCTTTAAAGAGTTGTTAACTAAAATACTGTACAAATATAAACTAAAACATGTTTGCTTTCAACCTAACAGTAGTTTCTTTTTAAAAACTAAAACAAACTCTAACAACTCACACAAAAAAACAAAATATAAATGCTAATTTAAGTGTAGCAAAAACTTTGAAAGAATAAACAAATATTGTTTATTGATTGTGCTTTCACGTTTTGTTTAGTTTTATAAAGTTTGCATCACTCGTTACAATTCGCAACTAAAAGTTTACAAATGTTCTGGCTGTTGGAATTGAGTTTGTAAAAAGTCAATCTGAAGTTCAGCCAGCAAGTTTTTTATAACTATTTACCAGCAAATACTGAACCCACCTGGAACTATTATTTTTTACAACTTATGAGCTGATTGCTCATAAACCTATTAATAATATGAAGCAAAATAAAATAAGGTATTTTTTTTTCAAACAGCGACGAATATATATTCGTCCGTCTTTAAGATAAGATAAACAGCTTAGAATTTATTCAATAAATAATTGTATTTCATGTATTGTTAATTTATCAAAAAGTTGTAGACATTTAGTATATTATGCACTCTATGGTATATTTTGAATATAGTAATATTTGTATATCCGAAATATATCTAGCAGTAAATGTTAGTATTTTTTGGTATACTAATTTGGAATGTAGAAAATATAACTTTGTTAATTTATCAAGAAGTGTCAGTAATTTAGTATATTTTTCACTATATGGTATACTTTGTAAATTGTTATATATTTATATATGAAAATCCAGTAAATGTTAGTATTTAGGTTACTTTGTTAATTTATTAAGAAGCGCCAGCCACTTAGTATATTTTGCACTCTATGGTATATTTGAAATATAGTATAGTATATTTGAAGTATAGTATATATTATATCCGAAATATGTGTGCAGTAAGTGTTAGTTTCTTTTGGTATACTAACTTGGTATATCGCAAAGGTAATTTTATTAATTTATCAAGTTCTTTTCTGTTTATTCATATATTCCAATGTTTAGATCTCAAAGATAATTGGAGCTAAAGCAACCAAAATTTGGTGACAATAACAATAATTAACAATGAACTACAATTTATTCTAGGAATTTAGTTAAGCTATATTTCAAACATTCTAAGCACCAAAGCATTTCTTTTAGGTTTAGTATTTAAATATACTGTATTAACTTATACTGAATAGTTCTTGAAATTCTAAGAACAACCATAAAGTATTTCATTATTTTAGCTTGTTATCCCAGCCCAGTTAAATTGGCTGCGAATATTGAGAGACGTTTAAAAGGAATTTAATATGTCTGCCTCTTGGTAGTTATATTGCGAAGCACACTTTTCACTTCATCCTTAACGATTATATTGTTGTTTATGTGTGCAACACATACAACGCAATATATTATATGCCAGAGTAAAGCCTTATATATACAGACAGAGAGAGAGAGAGGGAGGAGGAGGGGAGAGAGAAGGCATTGCAGCTAAAATGAATATGCATTTCAGATTGCAGTGTTTTAAATTTACGAGTAATGCGACTGCAGCCAGGGTCTGAACTCCAAGCTCTTTCCTCTTTCCTCTGCTCGACTTCTTCAATCTTCATGCTTGTTATGCCAACCGTTTTTGCGGGTAATACAATGCGAATGAAGAGAGAGAGAAAGAGATAGACATAGAGAGAGAGAGAGGCTGAGGCTTAACCTACTTCCCACGGGATGCTTTTTTTTTGGATAGCGCACAAAATGCATAAATTTCATTATTTATGCATTAATTTAAAGCCTCGTGAAGCATGCAACATAATCACAGCACAAAGCAATTGTTCACAGCTGCAGTTGTAGCGAATTTGATACGCATTTAACGAGAATTATTTGATTTTTGCGCTGGCTGCTGCGAATTTAATTGAGCATATGTTCGCTGAGCCCAAAATCCAATTTGCAACTTAAATGGCGCCCACATAATGCCGCAGCAAAGTACTCGGAACGACAAACGATAAAAGTTGCAAGTGAAAAAGTGAGAGAGACAGAGAGAGAGATAGAGCGAAAGAGAGAGAGAGAGACAGCCTGACCGCACATAGAAGTAACTTAATTTGGGTTAAAACCATAATGCCAAGGTATTAATGTTGCGCTTTGGCATGGCCAACAGACATGAACCGTTTCCGTTGCGCTTCTCCTCCTCCTCTCTAAGCTGCAACACTGTGTGTGTGTGCAACACAGCGGCAACAACACGTGCAACATGAATGTGGCAGCGTGGCACAGACCTGGCAATTAATGGTCGAAAAATAAACGCAGCAAACTCGTGCCCGAAAACATGCACATTCCAACACACACACACAAGCATACAAATACATACACACATATATACACTCACACACACACTCGTCGCACAATATGCGAATTCACATAAACAAATTTGCACGAACGAAGCTGCAACACTTTGGCATTTGGAATCGAAGTTGCGTGTGTGCACACACACACACACGCACAGTAATACAAATATACATATGTATGTACATATGGATGTGTGTGTGCACACACAACTGCTGCGAAGGACACACAACCGGAGGCACTTCAATAGGAATGCATATTTCCATACCTTGCACCAATTGGCAAATGCCTAACAAGCGAAAAAGTTGAGTGACAAACGCGAGTCTGCTCGACTGCTGAGATACCTGTTAGATTGAAGTGTTCAGAAGAAACATACTGGAAGGCCTAAATATCCATAAATGTGACTGTGGAAAACATTTTTGCAAATTTTTGCAACTTATTTCAAGTATGAAAGTCAAAATGAACTGCAATTATGATTTTGATTTTAACAACATTATTATTATTATTATGTGGCCATTACAACCCTTTTATCGGGTCTCAGTCTGAAGTGCGATGTGCATATCTGCTTAAAATATTTATATTTTCGTTAAGTTTTAAATTCACAAAACTAAATTGCGAAGACTATAAAAGTATAGACCCTATAAATTACAGCTTTAGCTTTAATGATCTCTTTATATCAATGTAAATGTAAATTAGAAGGATGTTATGAAAAGGATGTCTATTTAAAGCGAATAAACATATATCAATAAAATGTTTACACCCGTTATCCATAGGGTAGAAGAGTATTATAATGTTTTGCCGTTAGGAAATGCATGTAGCAGGCAAAAATTTGGATGCGATCAGATACAAATTGTAAAAGTTATTTAAGAAATACTTTTGCATGGGTGGCAGCTTCTTTTGCTAACAATCTGGTATGTTTAGTACTGTATGGCACATTTTAAAAGTAGTACTATATTGATAAACCACATATAGCCTTCGGTATATTTTATTAATGTACTATTATTAAAGTTTGATATGATTTAATCATTTTTAGATGTTGAAAAATTCCCAAAACCAATTTAACATATTTCGTTCTTAAAATCTTTGTGAGCTACAAATTCGATTGAATTCTTTTCTTTAACTAAATACTTGCGAAATGATAATAACATTTAATAACCTATATTTCAAAGAAGCAATTATTTTATTAACGCGATGGGTTTCGAGAAGGGATGTCTTGATTTATATTTTTATTCAGAAAAAAAATTGGTTTTAATCAGTCTATATTATTTACTAATTATTACGCTCATAATTCATTTTGGTGCTCCTCGAATGCAAAACTTTATTATAAAATATTGTGAAATTCTTGATACCTAAAGGCAAAGCGTTTATTATCTGTCTGTCTATAATTATACTTGATAATCAGCACAATGACTTTCTATCAATCTGTCAGTCACAACAGACAAAGTATTGACTTTAGAGATAATTAAAGACGGAGATTGTGACATTGAATTGCATATTCTTATGAAATGTGCTGTATTTTTAAATCGGTTACGTTTTATCAGTATATATTACCTCATCAGTAAATTATAAATTGCAATTCATTTATACTAAATAAATATATTTTTCACATTAATCATATTTATTTGCCAGACTATGTTTATAAAATAACGAGAGACTTTTAAATGCTATTTTTAATACTGTAAAATAAAACCAACGCTAACAACAATGAAATCCAAGTGAATATAAAAATATATACATTAGAAAATGCTTAGCTTAATAATCATAATAAATTCAATGTTATTCATTGTTTTGATACATTTATTTTAATGGAAATTTACAATATTTCAATGGGAAATATTTTAAAAATATTCTTCGACTATAAACTGGAAGAAATACATTTATTTGAATGGAAATTTACGATAATTTAATGGGAAGTATTTTAAAAATATTCATCAACTATAAGCTGGCAACTTTAGAGAGCAAATTTAGGAATCGCACAACTTATTTGTGTGGCTCGTGCTGTAGACGAAGTGCACACTAAATTCCTATATGTGTAGTTGGCATTTTAGAGATTACGTGCATAACGGCACTTTGCTGCCCATTAGCATTTGCAATTTGAACCCGTGGTGAATAATGTCGCAGGCATTTCGTTTCATTTCGTTTTCGTTTTTGTTGGGGACACTCGACTTTAAGTTGAACTAGAACTTTAGACTTGGGGTATTTAGTCAAGGCTCTATTGCGTTTCCTCTAATCGTGCGCGAAAAGTTCAAGGCAAATGGAACAGGCTGCCAAGCCAAGTCATTTGGTCTGGCATCAATCGGGTCAGCAACAGCAACAGCAACGGAAACGGAAGTACTTGCAAGCAAAGCAATCGAAAGTAAGAGAACAATATTGCGCATACGTTCCGTATCCGCATTAGAGAAGCAAAAAGTCGACGACAAAGCGCATCCAGAGGGAAATTGTAAATTTACGTTTAAAGCTTTGCATTTGATTGGCCGAAAGCGAAAACCAACTCACCTGAGGACGAGGACTGCGAATGTCGCATCGTTGTAGCCATGGCAATGGAATTTATCTCCGATTCCGGCGACCACATTATGTTTTATATATATATTAGTTTGTATATAAATTCTATTCGTTGACGCGACGTTGCGTTGAATTTATTGATTTTTTAGTTGTTTACACAAATAATAAATTTAGTAAATTATCATCAGCAGTCGACACGTGTTTCGTGTAGTTTTTGGTTTTTGTTTTTCTTCACTTTCTTGTGATAAATTTATTAAAAAAGTTGCGGCCTCAAGTTTTTGGCATTTTTGATGCATATCTATTTGGGAACTGTTCGGGACTCGCTAAGTTATGCAAAAGTTTTGCATTACGCGAAACAAACTGCAAAATCAAGTCAGAAAATGTTGAATGCTGAATTTCTTTTCTCTTTCTCTTTTTGTTTTTGTTTTCTTCTCTCTTTTCTTTTTGTTCGGTTGGCTTGCAAATGAGTTTCGACAGCATTCTGCCAAAGGCGAAATCAGTTGGGAATTGGCATTAGGCGTGGGCGGCAAGCTCGTTTCAGATTAAAGCTCGCTGCCAACATACACAACAAAAACAAAAAAAAAACAACAAAAAAGGAAACAGAAACTGAAACTGAAACGAAAATATAATGCTCGACCCATGGAATCGAGCCAAGAAATTTGTGCAATGAAAAGTTGCGAGCCAAGTCCAAGTATTATGTAAAAATCCCTCTCGCTGGATGTTTCTCACTTTTCACTCTGTTGTCGTAACAACTTTCTCATTGTTAGCGCATTGTTAGGAAGGCACATCAAAGCCTCCACTCTTCGACTCTCAGGCTTGAAGCGCACTTTCAATATGCTTTCGAGTGCTTAATGACTTTTCTAAGGTCAAAACTGTGAGCAGCAAAAACAATAGCATACTTCTAGGCTGTCGAAACTATCCGATGCACTCAGCTGGAAGACTAAAACCATGAACGAGTTATGAGCGAATCCTCAAAAGTTACCTTTTGTTGTAAACTATAGCAAAACGATGGTGAGTCAAAACAAATACAATTAAATGAGTTTTGATCAGCAAAAAAACAATGTTGTACACGATTCTAATCAGTATTCGACCTAAAAAATTTGAGAGATATTTTTTCTTCTTCCATTTGCATTTTATTCTAGTACAATCGATTGTGCGACCAAAATTTTTCCCTTTTCAACTATTATTTACTCAAGCATGGCAACCGCAGCGAATTTCTATACAATTTAAAGCCAACAATGTCTACAAAATGTTTCTTTAGTATTAATAGCTTGAGAAAGATATGCTATGACTTACGCTCATCCATTTCATAATATTTGCAGGTCAAGGCCGCATCGATGGCGCTGTTTGTGAATACGACGATGCGGCCAAGTTGGAGTTCCTCAAGGAGTGCCATAAGCTGGGCATACGCAACATTGAAATGGAGGCCACAATGTTATCCTCGCTGACGCTGCAAGCTGGTGTCAAGGCAGCTGATATTTGTGTGACAATCGTCAATCGGTTGAATGGTGATCAGGTAATTTTTTGTCTCAAATTTCACAGCAAACTGAATTGAAATTCATTCAATTTTTGTTATAGGTGGTATCAATTTTTATATAAAAAAGCCTTCGAACAGCGACCTTTTCTAATTGTTGGAAGATATATTCAGGGATTGTTTGGCAAATGAAAGAATAATGAGGAGACTAACGGATCTCTTAGTAAGAGATGAGAATCATATACCATTTTTATTCAATGCATTTTATATAGCTAAATTCTGCAAGCGCATAAATTCTCGTCAGCCAGTCAAAACGGTAATAAATCTAGATTGAATTTAGTTCTTCACTCGATGTACAAAATTTTCCAATTACCCCCACCTACGAGTCAAGATGACATCTTTAAAATGTTATGAGTTTTCGACGCCTGCACAGCAAGAATAATTCACATATTCCCCAAAGATAGTCTGCCATCTCACTCGCACTCTCGTCATTCTTGTATCTTGTTCTCTCTTCCAATGTCAACAAATATTTATTGATAAACCTTACACACACACACACACTAACACACGCAGACGCCCCCATATGAGTGTGAGTCAATAATTTCACAATGACAGAGTCTGCTTCCATGTGCGTGTGTGTGTGTGTGTAGTCTCCACATCTTCCTTCTACACATCATCATCGCCATTGATGGCGCCATTTTTGTTTTTGCCACACTTTTGTTTGCTTAGCCAGCCAATCTGAATATGTGTGTGTGTGAGTGTGAGTTTAAGTGTGCGTGTGTGAGTGTGAGTGAGTGTACCTTCTCTCTCCCCGCTGTCCGCGTAATGCGAGCTGACAAACTTTGTCTGCAGTTATAAGCACTAACTTGCCGCTGTCTGTCTGCCTGTCTCTCTCTCACTCTCAAATACCGGTGTGTAAGTGTATATATGTATGTGTGTGTGTCTGTTTGCTGTTGGAATTTGTAATGAAAGTGAGCTGTTCATTTGCTTTAGGGTCGCCAAGTGGCTGACGTCTATTTGGGTTTTCCTTCCTCAATACAAACACAATTGCATGCTCGTGTAGTGTACGAGCGTGTGTGTGTGTTGTGTATAAAAAGTAAAATAAATGCTACCCTCTGCAGATTCTTTACGACTCGAATGTACACACAATGGAGATCTTAGCTTAGCCATAACTTGCCATAATGCGGGTTTGCTTCAGCTGCTGCTTCTTCTTCAATTTTTTTTTTTTTTTTGCTGACACTTTTATGACTGCAAATTTCGTAATGTTTTCTTTAGGTTTTTAAGTCCCAGCCAGCGTTCGTTAATATTTACTTTGTGGTATATTTTCAAGCCAATAGTATATTTCTAGTGTGGGTAAAAGATTACCCACAGAAAGAGAAAGATCTCCTTTTAGTATATTTTTATAGTCAACTGCGGTCATACTGTCGCCAGTCCAGATCCTCTGTTGATCCCCCTTCTGGCTTTCCATCCCATTTTGCACTATTCATCGCAGCTTTTCTCAGTTAAATTATCATTGCGTTGAAATGCGCAAAAGTTTTTTATGCTCTTTGTTTTGAATTCAAGGACATCGCAAAAGGCGCAATATGATAATTTTGCAAGAGAGGGACAGACAGTAGAATGAGCTGCGGTTGTGGCTGCTGTGTTATAATAATTGTGGGCTGACAAATGTGACTGACAAGCAGAAGAAGAAGAAGAAGTAAACAAAATGCTCACAAGGGCCATGGCAATAATCATAACTAACCACAAAGAGCGCCGCCAGCGACATCACGTACAGCAGCAGCGGAATGACAGCGACAACAACAGAAACAGAAACATCATCCAACAATGATGTAACTGAATGACAGTTGGCCAGAGTGGGACAGCAACAATAGCAGCAGCAGCAGGCTTCCGTTTGGCGTCTGACGGCTTGGCCTACATAACAAAAACAGTTGCAGCTCAGCACACAGAGCTCTGTGCTATGTACACACACACTCACGCACACAAACACAAACAAACACACGTATGGTAAATTGCTTGCATGCAGAAGGCGGCTGCTATGGCAGTCAACGCAGGCTGAGACAAAAGAGAGCGACACGATAAAGAGGCGCTAGCCTCTTGTTATGTGCACATGGTACACACTCTTCTTCTTCTTGTTCTTGTTATTGTTGTTGTTGTTGGTCTTCTTGTTGTTATGCTTGTTGTTGCTGTTGTTTCGACACTTGAGTCATTTTTAACGTGTGCTGAGCGTCTCCCGCAAACAATTTTAATTTGCTTAGCCACAGACCCTTTCTCTCCACATCTCTCTCTCTCACTCTCTATCTCCATCAAGCAAAAAAAGAAAAAACAAGCACAATTTCCTTTCAATTTCCTTGCAAGCAAACGGAATTTTGTCTGCGCCTTCGTCGGCTATTGGTCAATGTTTACCAAACAATTATTTCCTTTTCAAGTAAATGCTGCCATCAGCCGGACAAGAACATTAGCTAAATTCCTAGCCTTCTTCTGCTTGGCCCATTACAACTCGTTTTTCTCCCCTCGCATACCTTATTGATTGTGATTGTTAAATCACATTCTTTTGTCGTGCTATAAATAACCGCAAAACACATTCAACGACTGGTTTTCTTTATAAAATTGCTGCCCTAAGCATTTTCTTGTCTATTTCGAGGTGCAAAAGAGATAGCGAGAGCAGCAGAAGTTGTACCTTTTCTCGCCGTGGATCATCGCGGTTCCATGGTGTAATGGTTAGCACTCAGGACTCTGAATCCTGCGATCCGAGTTCAAATCTCGGTGGAACCTGAGTATCAAAAATTCTTTTTTATTTTATAAAATTTAAATGACTTTTTCTTTAATCTATCACGTTATTTCTTGACAAAATAAGCTATTTATAGTAGTGGATGAATTAGGCAAGCTAATAATTGAGTTTTAAACACTTTTTTAGATTGCTTCAAAGAAGTATAACCTGATTACATATTTTTAAGTATATTCATATTAATAGTTTATACTTTCTGCAGCTCTTAGTGCTGATCCTTAAATATATTAAGCCTATACTACGCGTGAGTTTACCAAATGTTAAACCACAACCTTTTCCTTCCTCTCAGTTGGTCAATCTTAATTAACAATTCCAATTATTATGTGAGCGTTGTCAGCTCAATATTAATAATTAATCTAAAGGCACACTTGAAGCGCTCCCCATGTGCTGCTTGGTACATAATTAAGCATTTGAGCCATTTGCGGACACATGAATGTCCAGGAAAAAAACACACACACAGTTCAAGTTAATTCCACACGCTACGCGTAAAAATCGACGAAACGAGAATGAAGTCAGGCGACAGTCGGAAGTCAAGAGACAAACGGAAGGCGAGAGACAGGAAGGCAGGAAGTGACAGCAGAGAACCTCGTGAAAGGGACTGTGTGGTATCAAAATAAATTAACAATTAATACTTTATGACCGTGGGCGGAATAATGGACACAATAACAAAGGACATCACTCATTTCGCTGAAGCCACAAGAAAAAAACTAAAGAGAATACACAATTTGGGGAAATGTGAAAATGTGCAAGAAACAACAAAGGGCAATTAATGAATAATAGATAATGTCGTAGCTTCTCGCGAATTAGTTATATTCGATGATGACGCGAGTTAGGGTTCTAAGAATCCCTTTGAACGATTTTAGTTTTACACATCAAATTGGTAAACAAAGCACTCGATGGTTATTGCTTCGACCGATTTCATTGTATTACAGCATTAAACAATTTTCTTTGCTTGTTTATGTTCTGAATTTCATAAGTTTGGTTCTCTCTTTTTTTTTGTGTAGTACCAAAAAAACGGATTCGCGGCGTCCTGACGAGCAATCAACCAGCGGGCTCCAACGTAAAACCAAAACTGAGCATTTAAGGACATTTACGATTGATTTTATACCGAAAAAACATACACGACGCTCGTTTCACAGCCGTGTGTTTGTAGCTGCTGCTGTTGCTGCCTTTTGACACAGAAAACTTCGTTTTGTGAATGAACCGAACGCATTGCGAGTGTCCTGTCCGAAGTACGAAGTACAAAATTCGGAGTGAAAAGCTCACGTTCGTTGCGAGTTCGCATTGCTGTTTTGCTGTGCTTTTCAAGCATATTCCAGCAGGTTGTTTTTTTGTTTTTGGCGCCCATAACAATTGCAATGCGCTTTTCATTATTTACTTTTATCAACGCATGCAAAAGATGATGACAACTGCTAGTAAATTTTGAAAATTTCTAAAGAAAGGTTTTTCTGTTTACTAAGTATTCTTTAGAAATATGTAAAACAAGATACGATCTCTAAAAATAAATAAATTGATTGCACCTTTAGTTATGCTTCATTATTTTTGCATTTTACTGAGATCAGCTTTTCTCTGTTTGTTATAAAACTGTGATTTAGCACAGCAAACATCAAGCGGTTCCATGGTGTAATGGTTAGCACTCAGGACTCTGAATCCTGCGATCCGAGTTCAAATCTCGGTGGAACCTGAGTTTCGGAAATTCTTTTTTAAAAACATTACAAAATGTTAATATTTCTTTTGTGCATTTTTTTAATATAATATTTTATAAATTGGGCTTTTACGTTTTAAAATGTATCGACTGCACTTTGGCACCTTGGAAAAAAGCTTTGATTTCCGAGCAATTAGCACGTGCTGCGACTGCAAGAGCTTTGTGACCACACACACTTGCAGAATGCAACAATGCGCCCAACACTCACACACACACACACTACGCATGTGTGCGTTGCATACACACATGAAACAAACAAAGAAGACAAAATGTATAAATGGGCAATTTCTTTCCACTTACCTTTATCACTCAGCAAATGCTGATATGCAAGCCATTCATCGGCTGTAAAACTGGAGGAGGGGAAGGCGTCGTTGTCGAGGGTGGCGTCGGGGTGGAAATGCAGCAACCAGTCCGGATATGATGTCCAAATCAATAAAACAATCTTTACCAATGAAACGGTAAACATTAAACTCAACACAATTGCAATTGACACTTTTAGCAAGCGTTTCAACATAATCAACAACAAAGGCAGAGTAGTTTCTTTCAATGAAAATGCAGTTTAAAGAGATATACGTTTTTTTAGATTCACGTTATTCACGCATTCAATTCTAATAAATATTTAATGCGCGCACTTTGATAGCAAAACAACAACAACAAGCTAAAGCACGGCGCGAACATTTTGTGCGTTCTTTATAATTCCCAACAAAAAAATTGGCGACACATGTAAAGCAGCACTCGAATTAAATAATATCTCAATGTTTGTGTGCGTGCGTTTTGTTTACCGAAACTTAAATAAAAAACTGAGACGAGCGAAAAATAATGTTTTTTTTGCGTTTGTGCTTTTTTTGTTTTTAGCCAACAGCTGACAGTAAAGTTGCCACATCAACAAAACCGACTATCTGGCAATATTGTATGTGTCAATGGGTTCACAAACCATTAGCCGATGCAAGAACCGCACGTTAAGAGGCAGTCGAGGCTAAATTTTCTGCTTTAGAAATTATTAATTTATTATTTTACAATAAATAAAAGGCAGGTGCAGCTACATTATTACTAGAACATTAAAATACAAATCTTAATAAAAAAAATTAAAAAAAAAGTAACTTCGAAACTCAGGTTCCACCGAGATTTGAACTCGGATCGCAGGATTCAGAGTCCTGAGTGCTAACCATTACACCATGGAACCGCTTGTAGGCATCTTGCCAAAAGTCACATAATTCTTGTTGGCGTTAGTCGAATGTTCAGCATTTGTTCAATCAATAATTACGCAGTTATTTATGAAGGAAAAATTTCGTTCTTAGAAATAACTTACAATTATAATATATTAAATGTTATAATCATATTTACTTTTATGAGGAATAATTTTATCTCTAAAATATCCAATTTATGCAATTTTTATACTAATTTACAAATCCCAACAAAAAACCTAGAGACAATTCTAGAAATATTTTCTCATTCTTTTTCACCAGTTTGAAAAAAACGCTTTAGTGGCTTCTGTTTAAAAAAATAACTCAAAATCAACCAACGCAAAATAATAAAACTGTACAGTTTGAGGAGTACTATTATGAATTTGACATTAGCGACATAAAATGGTCACACTATTAGTCGCTCAGCTGATATATCGGTAAAACATCGATGTTTTTTTTATTAATATATTTTTATTAATATATTAATATTATTGTTATATTTCAAGAGTCATTCTTTGGCATCTTCTTGTTTTTAAAAATTTTAAAATATTTTATTTAAAAAAAAATTACATTGAAAACAGACAACAAAAAACTGTTAAAAAAATTTTCGTCTGTTTAGAATATACTAAAATACTCACAGCAGTGAGAAATTTTTATTTTTGAAAAATCAGCATGCGGTCGCACCGAGCTTTACTGCTGGAGGTTTTGCATTTTCTTCAGGCTTTAAAAATTATTGAGACAGGCCGTAAGCTATTAACGAGTTTCTTATTATAACTAACCAACTAATGAGACAGCTTTATTTGTATCATTATTACGCTGCAGTCTAGTTCTACTACACCTCAAATGCCAATTCCATCAAACATAAGCAAACACAGCTGTCGCACTTTCCCTATCCCTCTGTGAAGCTAACCCCTCTTATAAGACTTCTATGCAAGTTAAATATCGCTGCTCGTTTTGTTTACATTAGTGCAAATGGTGTGCTTGGCTGCCGTTTTATTTAGTAATGTCTCCGTGGCCACCTGTTTTTTAGGTGCACTTGCACCCGAGACCAAGAATTGGCCGTCACTTTAATCCCCACCCCTAAAGTAAAAAAGTGAATCGCCTGTTCGTGGAGATTGTTGTTTTTATTGTAACAGTTCAATTTGATTTGTAACGTATAGTATTAGTATTGGATAATATGCACTGATGTAAATTCAACACAGAATGATATGCACTGTTGTACAATGACAAGCCTCTGGCAAACATAAAAGTCACCGCATATTGAGTGTACTTCAACATGTGCCGGGTTACGGACACGACACCAGAGCACCTGATGAAGTACAATAGACATGGGAGACATTTGAATTTGTTTGCTGGAGTTGAGCAATGTCCATGATGATGAGTATCGTTGAAAGCGTCTGGCCACCACGCGCGCTACTTCAGGTACCTGACTGTGGTGTAGTTACCAAAAACCAGCCCCGGTCACTGATTAGCGCGCACGGTAAAAGACAGAGATGGCAAGAAACAGATGTTGCTAAGTGGTCCTCGCTCGTTCATTCGGGCTCCTGGCGAAAAAGAAGCCGCACACAGGAAACGACCTTGCTGTGCTGTGTGTGTTGTCCATGTCAAGCTTTAAGGTTAACGATCTCTGCATGTGTGCGTCTGTGTGCGACGACGCCGATGACTTCATACCCAACGCACACAAAGAATGTGGTGTATATGTGTTGAGCTTTTTGAGCGCTGAAGCTTTGTCGCCGTCGTCGATATTTCTTCTACACAGCCTGTTTGTAGTGAGAAATTTTGCTGGCTGCTGTTTGACGCAGATTTATGCAATAACAATGCCAAATTAGTCATATGGTTTTCATTGCCCACCTCATTACATACAAACGCACGCGTACTTTGTGCTTATGTACAAATGTGTGTTCGTACGTGCTAATGGCTACATAGTCCACACACCGCACTCCAGCAAATCGGATGTGACGTCATCAGTGGGCAGGCAACAATTGCGAAATCTTAAATTTCTTTTTTGTTGCTTTTTGTCGCAGCAACAGTTAGTCGTCGTCATATTTGCCAGAGCCAACAGAGACCCTTGATATTCTATATTTGAAATGCTGTAAAGAAAAAAGCCAAGAAAACTAAAGTGCTGCGAAAAAAATTATAGAAAGAGAAACAGCAAAGAAAAAAAGAACCGGCGTTTTGTTCGCTGCTCTCTTGCCTTACTCTCACATTTTCTCTCTCGCTCACTTGCTCTCTGTTACTAAGCGCAGCAGAGCTACGTGCGTGATCACCGTCAGACACACACACATGCAGAGAAAAGCACAAGACTCTTCTGGCTGGCAAGTTTTGTAGCGCAGCCGAGAAACACACGTGCCCCACTACATTCGCGAATTCTCTCCTGAGTGTGTGTGCACATGAACACAGACAGAGGGCATAAAATCGAATTTGCAAACGCGTTCAAAGTGCTTCGTCTCTCTCGCTCTCACTTGATGTTGCTCTCTGTCTGTTGCTTGTGTGTTCGCTAAAAAGGAATTAAATGAATTGCCAGCAGCTCTACACTTTTTTTTTGGTTGAATACTTTTTTTTACAACGCCTCATAAACTTTTTAAGCCGCTCGCACAGATTGTGGTATAATGAACTTGGACTTGCTGCCGCTTAAGTCTCCGCTGCGTGTGTGTGTTTGTGTGCACGATGTGTCACGGCTGCGGCTTTGGCTGCTGCTGCGATCGCGAGCAGCTTTTGACTGCCGCGCGTTGTGAATAATTGCGAATTTTGTTCGAATGTCGTTTTGTCGTGCCCAGCCGAGCATGTGTGTATGTGTGAGGCATTTAATTGTGTATGTATATAGCAATGGCGACGATTTCAGAGACAGACTACCATATGTACCATGCACATATGTATGTATAAGTATATATATGTACGTTGGTATAATGAGCAGCAGGCTGGCAGACATGACTGCTTTTATGTACTTGTGTATGTGTGTCTTGCTTGGGTGGGGCATTCCTAACCTCAAATAGTAACAATGCGCCGACAACTGCCGAGTGCATGTCTATCTGGCTGAGTGTGTGTGTGGGTGCCTGCTCTCTTTCTCTCCCTCTCTCTCTCACATTGTGCAAAATGCAAGCACATGCTTTTTCAAACTGAGAACGCCCTTAACCCTGAGTTGGAGTTTGCTAGCAAAAAAAGTTTAGTCTGATCAAACCCACACACACAAAGACTCTCACTAACACACAAGCACACGGTGTAAAAATTGCCAAATTTCTTGTTCGTGTATGCGAGTTTCATCGTCATGGGTCTGGGCAACATTTTTGTCTAAAATTAATATTTGAGCGACAAAAACGTTGTGTGTGTGACGAGTAATTGTCTTAGTATGCGTGCTTTTTTTGTGTAGGCAAAAGAAATTTGGAAATATTGTGTGGACTCTACACAGAATGTGTAGAATCATGTGGTCGGCGGTCGCTCGGTCGTCGCTTCAAACATTTCTGCTGCTATTTGTAGTTGCTGCTTGTCTTTCTCTCTCCTCTCTTTTTTTTTGCGTATGTCTCGTCTGTTTTGTGTGTGTTTGTGTGCGTAGCTAAAATTTGTTGTTGTGTCGCCGTTTGTTGTTGCTGGTGCCTTGTGATATCAAAACGCTAAAAATAAACCCAACCTCAACTACATTTTTTTTTATGATGTTCAAGTCTTCTTTTTAACGAGCATTTGGTTCGCTTTTTGACCTGCGTTAATTTCGTTTCCCTTGCCTCCCCTTTATACCAAGAAACAATTAGATATCTATGGCGCCGTCGTCTCCACTGCACCCGCCCTTTCCACATCTTCCTGTTCGTCCGGCTTTAAGCATTAAATTTCACAATAAAGATGCAAAGGCATCGATCGAAGCTTTTTTTTTGTCGATAGTGTCATTTTATTGTTTTTTTTATTTTTTAATTGTTACTTTTCATGTCTTTGGTTCACTCTACAACTTCCGTTGCACTTGGCCTGTGACAATTTCGTCGCCTGGCTGAGCTTTTTTTCTGCTTATTTGTTCTTTGTTGCTTTAATTGTTCACACACACACGCGCGACGACGCTGCAAAGTTTAGCTTCACACACACACGCAACAGACACACACAGCCACAGAGAGACACAATCGGCCACTTGATGTGCAAATGGCCGACTGTGCGACCGCCTAGAAACGCTCTGGCCTTTTATTTTATTTGGTACTCGGTGTTCTGTGATTTTTTTTCGACTTTGCTATTTTTCTTCGGTATTTTTTTATTTTTATGTGTTATGCCAGCTCTCTGTTTGCCGTTTGGAGCAAAAGGCAATTGAATGCGATGCGATGCGAAGAAGCGAAGCGAACCGCGCACGCCGGCTGTTGGTGATCAAATGCTCAATGTTGCTGCTTAATCAAAAGCCGAATGCGCGAATTTTATTTCGCATTGCCACTAAGTTGACGTTGCTGCTTCTGTCGCTGTCTCTGCTAGCGTCGTCAGCTGTCTGTATGTGTCTGTACACACTCACACACACACACGTACACGTGGAGAGAAACAGCAGCAGCAGCAGCCGAGTAGTCGTATGTGTTGCCGTTTCTTTCGCTTCCTGCTTCCTACACCGCGCTTTCCGTTCACCAATACTGATGCACACGCACAGACACACTCACGCATACATTGCATATACGTTTTTGCCCAGTTCTCACTCACGGGGTTCCTTTGTTATAACTACGGCACCACCAGCCCAACAACAACAGACTGCAACAAAAAGCTAGCACAGTGGTTCACAGCGCTTTATCTACGCAGCCAACTACTTTCTATCACTCTTTCTCCGAAAAAAACATCAGTCACATTTCATACGAATCACATTATTATTCTACATATGATTTCATAGCTTCGATATGACGTTTGATCCACTTTTGTGCATAAAGTTTTAGTTTGCTAAATAGAAATAGATATAATTATTAGTTTTATTCGAAAAATATGTTTTTTTGTTTATTTCTTCGTTTTTATTTTTTTTTAAAGAGAATTTTTATAGAGACACAACGAGCAAAGCTAAAGCTACCCAAAATTCCCTTTTAATTTTTATTTTAAGGATTGCAATTTTAGTTAGTATCAAATTGTATAGATAGTTTGTATGACAATTTAAATTCTGTTAAAATTTTCAGGGTTCACACGAATAAGAAAAATAGTCAATTGCTGTTATTAATTTTGAGCTATATATATATTTAACAATTCAGATATGACTTTCAGTTCTGAACCATTTCTGTAGCTTTATGTTTTTGATGTGACATTTCAAGTTTCTATTTCGTCTAGAATTGCAAACCAGTTGCAGATTAATTTTAAAGGTAGTTAGTCTAAATCCATTGACGCTAAACCAACAGGTTTGGAAATTACATAAAATTGTATATGTATGTATTTAACCAAACGTTTCAACTTTAAAGTATGCATGAAACGATTTTTTTTTTATCAGTAAATAGACTTGTGACACTGCAGATTATAAAAGTGTATATAATTAGTTATCTCACTTCTAGTCACCATCTACACTTGGAACTAAACATGCCAAATAGCCAATAATTAAATGCAGTAAAAGCTTTTTTACTACATTGATTGCCCCAGTTTGTTATATTTACTTTCGATTTATTTTGTTGTGATAGAATGGTTGTTTGACTGCATATAATTTTTGCATTTTTAACTAATTAAAACTACATAAAAAGATCTGACTTTTATTATGGCAAATTTGTGCGAGCTTATTCAATTTTGAAGTTGAACATTGTTATTCATTGAAGTTTGGTAATAACTACTTCAAGAGATTAGTTATATTATTTTCGCTTTATTGTTTTTGTCTGAATGAATCTGAAGGACATTTTTCTATTTCTATTTACTCTAATAAAGTGTTTCAAAACATAAATTAAAAAACAAGTATGTATGGATTATATGCTCATAAATAAATTAGCTTTTTATTTATATGAATTTTTTTTAATAATTTAAACAATTTTTGTACATATTATCGTAGAGCTTTCGACTGGGTGTGTACCACTGTGCGACGAATTGAAGTCTGTGTCTGGCAGGGCGGCATTGTCGCTAGCTGGCTGCCTGGCAGGCTGCTTGCCGCGCTGCTGGCGTCTCTGCTGCTGCTGTTGCTGGCTCTGCTATTGCTGCTGCTTCTCTTGCTGTTGCTGCATATGCTTTTTGGCCATAAACGTGGCGTGCAGTCGCAGTGACTGGCGTTGGTCGTCTTGCTCCTCGTTCGTCCCTCTGTTGCTGTTGTGTGCAGTTTTTGTGTCTCTCCTCTTCGCCTTCTCTCCTCTCCTCTCCGCTTTTGACTCCTCACGCTGGTCTCTCTACCTGTCTGACGCTTTGTTTTTTGTGCTTTGGTATTGGTGTGGCGTTGTCTGGGGCGGCGGCAATGTCAATGCGCCGCTGCTGCTGCTGCCACTGCCACTGCCACAGTTTGCACTTTTTTGCAAGTCGCTGCTGCTGTTGCTGTCGCTGTTGCTATACAAACTCTCTTCACTCCCCAACCAAACCGGCCGCCGCCTTCGCCATCATCACGAATTGCACCGCACCCAACCGCATCGACTGCTGACTGCGATGTAAATGCGTTGGCTTTTCTTTGCCCGCTTCCATGATTCATCTGGGTGATGAGCTCACAGCAGAGAGAAGACAAGCAAGGCAGCTAGAGTCGAGTGTGATCGACGCTGGAATACTTCAAGCTTCAAGTTTGGTAACATAATTCTAAGAAAATATTTGTAATGCAAATATTATGATGATAATTTTATAGTTCCTGAGTTATGAACAGACAGACAGCCACACAAATGGATATAAGAGAAGTATAGTAGATATATATGTACGTTATAATGTGGATTACTATTCGCAATAATTAATTAATAGTCCCTGAGGCATTGCTTTGTAAGGACAGGCATACGAATGGACTGAAGAGATCAGAAAACATTTATTTTATACTTGTATTTTAGACGGACAGACAGATGTAAAAATCGCTTTAAGAGCTTGGTTTATATGTAATAATGCAGCTCTTGGTAACCTTTGGATCTATAGAATCTCTTTCTAAGATTCATATAACGTCTTCTGCCTGCCACTAACTTGTTATACCCTTTCAACACTTTTGTGTGGCGCGTATAAATTGAAGTAAATCTTAAGATGTCGGCGGTTGTTTTTTCAACGAAGCGAAGCTTGTTCGCATCTCGAGTATATTTAAGTCGGAATCAAAGTTTGAGGAATTTGCACTATACGTAATGTTACTATCAATTAACTACCAACAAAAATACATATACTAAGCACTATATCTCTTGTTGTCTTAATCAATTTAGGATGAGTCCACAAAGCACGCTGGGGCGTGCTTCCAGCCACGTGGTTATGGCGATTCGCTCGGCTGAATCGGTATAAAGGGCTGCCAGCGCAAACAGGAGTCATCGATTTTGGGAAACGTCCCGCGTCGCTTCACTCGCTCTTCATACTCATCCAGCACATCCTACAAAGATCACGCATTTTAATATAATCATTCTTTGATGGCTGATCTCTTAAAACTCACCTGCTTCTTTAAAACTATGTGTTTGCCTTTCCAGTATTTCATCATGCCCAGAGCCTGCAGCGTGCTCACAATATCATACGAGTAGATGGCCATTTCCTGTGGGAATCAAAAATATAAATATGTGAGTATAATGGAGAAACTGTAACGATTATAATTAATTAAAAAGAGTTGTTTAACTAATTATTTTTACATTACGTAATTGTAGAGTTGATTTTGATTATTTTAATTGAAGAGTAACTTTTACTTTGTTTAATTATTAATTGATTGAATTAAAACTTTTAATAGTAATTCTTTAACTTTTAACTGAAAATCTTTTGTTATAGATGAAGAATTACATTTTTTTAGAAATAGAAATTGGAGACAGGAAACTTAAAAAAAAACCCTTTTCAAACACAACTTCGTATTTATTTTACCTGTGATACATCCTTGATGCAGAGCGTGTTGCCGGAACGGTTGCAGAGATAGTCGAGCAGGACATCCTTCCAGTAGGAGCGATATGAGATGAGTCCCAGATCGGACAGCGGCTTCTCTGGCGAACCAATTTTGCCCTCTACACGGGTTAACAGATAACCTGCAGAGTACAGATAGATAGTAAAAGCGCATTAAACACATCGCCCATAAGTATGCTATAGATAGCACTAGCTTTTTAAGTTCCGGCGCATTATTTATGGTGACCAAGTTTGCCCCGCCCTCAAACCAGCCGAGAAAAAAAGAAACGTACCCAACTCAGCGTTTTCTGTGTTGTGTCTAGACAGGATTCCGCAAAGTGTGCGTCCCAAGTGGGGGGAACGACTGCGACAGCGTCAGCGACGTCGGCGTCAACGACGGCGACGGCGACTGGTCACATTGAATGACGAGCGCGACGGGCATTTAAACAGCGTTCTCGCGTGCATTCAACCCAAAAAGCTCAACCCCCTAAAAAGCTCGACGACGTCGCCGTCGCCGTCGTCTGGCAGCAACAATTCTCGAGTCTAGATAACACAACAACAGTAACAATGAGTGCAGCAAGTAAATCAACGAGGACGAGTTCGTCGCTTGCCCTCACAACACAAAACCCACTGAGGCAGGCTCGGGAAAAAAATCCAACAGAGCAGACACATACACAGGGAGACGTACGCACACTCGACACACACACACACACTCACAAAACAGACGCTAGACGCACTCAACGACAGACACAACTGCAACTGGTTGAGGTTCGGGCGAACCCTGCAGCGTAACGTAAAGTGGGGTGAGTACACACACACATAAATTCATACGTTTATGGCGTCGTGCGAAAGCTTCAGCCGCAGCAGCGTTGTTGTATTTACTTTAATTGAGCACCGTGGAGCAAAGCACAGGATCACAGAGGTCCATTGAATTGCTTTGACATATCGATATGTCTATCGATAGGTTTAGTATTCTTTATGGTATCATACCAGCCAACTCTTGTTATAGATGTGAAAAGAGCAGAATAATTTACACAAACCGACAAACGCCAACAATATTCGTTGACTGTAAGTAGTTTCTTTATACAAAACCCACTATGCGCTGTGCAAAGCTTTGCGGCTGCCGAAGGTAGAAAACTCACGTTTACAGTTCTCATTTTAGTGGGTGGCGTTTTGATTTCTTTGCTGTGGCGTCGCCGCCGCCGTCGGTCTATTGCTCTCGCATCTCTCTCGCTCTGCCATCTCTGTCTTGCACTCTCGTCCTGTGTGGGTGTGAGAGTGTGAGAGGCTACGTCGAGACGACTTTATCGATCGATGCTTGTGATTCGCATTGCTGGCCCGACTGCGCAATGTTGCATACCAAGAGGCGTAAAGCAGTCGTCTCGACTACGAGTATAATAAATGGAAAGCAGCGTGCATTGAATGTGCAATGAGTCTGTTAAATACGTTTAGATTTTTGCGAAACAATTAACAACTTTAGCCAGGGTTTGTAGTCAATTAGCGTTGCTCTAATTGTTGTTCTAGCTGCAATTAGCAAATGCTCTCGTTTACCGGGTATTCTCAACTCGACTACTGATGGCAGACACAGACTTGACTCTGGTACGCAGAGGACGACGCCCTTTCATTGTGACCTGTGCTGACCTTTGTTGTCTGCCGCCAATTGCGATGCTTGTGTTACTGCTGCTGCTTCTTCTTCGTCGTCGTCGTCGTCGTCTGCAAAAGTTTTGCATTTTTTGTTGTTGTTGCCAGCTTTAAGCGCCAGCTGAAATTTTTATTTGTTGTCTTTGGCATTTTTTTTCGGGGGCTGCAACTTTTGGAATGCTTTGTGCGGTTGTGGGCTTGATTTCATTAATTAATACATTAGCCCTGGTAGATAAGGGCGGCGACGGCGGCAGAGACTCCATACATCATAGGCGACCCTTGCTCAAACTGCTCGAAAATTATTACTACCGCCCCGTTCCTTCTTCAACCTTCACATTTGCATATTTGCGTGCATGCAGTTATTACACCTGGCTATGTATATGTATTATGTGCTTGTATGGCCATCTCGCTCTAATGGCTGTTCGCTCGTTTTGTGCTAATGAGGCAGACATGAAGACAGACAGAGCAGACAGCTACAGTCCGTTACAAAAGGGCAAACGCCACACATTCGGCTTTGCCTGGGTGTTGTTAACATTGACGAAAACTGTTTGCTCTCGCACTCTGTCCGAACTTTAGCTAAAGCTCACCACACTCACACACACTCTCTCTCAACGCACTGGCTTGCTTTTGCTCTCTTACTCCTTGTTCTGCATTCCTTTGTGTGTGTGCGTGTGTAAGGTCAATGTCGTTTCGTTCGTTAGCCCTCTACGCCGCCCCCTTCTGCCCAGTCATCAGTCAATGCTTTTCGACTGTGCTTGGACACCCGCATTGCATGTGTATCGAGGCTTTGTACATAGAGACCGACGCCGCGGCGTTGCCATTCAACCAAGCCGCAATGTGACTATGACTCAAGTGCTGCTCGGCTTTGGTCTGGGGGTAATTCTTTTTTTTTTCTTTTTCTTTCTTTCTTTATTGTCTGGCGCTGTCTTCGGCCGTTTCAAAGGCGGATTAATTTTAAACAATTTCGGTGGTGGTATAACGATAAAAATTACTTATGCCCATGCATTACACAACGAGAGCGAGAAAGAGAGAGAGGGATAGATATATCGATACACACCTGCAGACAGACCTTGGTCTACACAGTGTGTAGAGTCTACATTTAATTGATGCAGAAATTGCATGCACTGCAGCATGGAAAGCTAAGCTCGAATGGAGTTGAGCTCAACTCAGCTGAGCCTGGCATGTTGACTTCTCTCATGCAATGATGATTAACTATATTGCACTAACTACACTAATAATATATACAACTAGATATACACACACACACTCACACACACATGCATATATTGCCATGACTCACACGCACACACCTCACTCAGCCACCACTTAAATCGATAGCCTAGTCTCATTATAATTAATCTGCAAATATTTTCAATTTGCTTCTTCTCTTTTGTTCTAAATACTGTCATTAAGTTGTAAAGTAAATTTGCGGAAAACTTGTTAAGCAGCTGCAGCAATAATTTTAAAGATTTCTGCATTTCATGCAACTATTTTATCTCTTTTGGATTAATCACAAGTGGTTTCAAATTTAATTGCTTCATAGATAACATAGATATAATCATACGAAATTATAATACAGTCCAACAATAAGATACAATAATTGAAAACAATTAAAACATATTCTGAAGCTTAGGATGAATGACAAACAGTTTCAAAAACATACGAAGTAAAAAGTCAAGAGAGTAGTTCTTTGTAAACGGAAAGTTTAAAAATAACTTCCAATATTTCTAATAATGAGCTTTAAATTCAAAGTCAAATACTTTAATGTAAATTTAAACTCTTAATTTAGCTTTGGAAGCTTTCCTTATAACGCAATTTATCTGTAGATAGAAAAACTGGTAAACTAAATTAAGTTGATGAAGTATTTTGAAAGCTACTAATAAGTTCACTTAATCAAATGTCGAGGAAATTAGCTTTGGAAGAACATTACAATAACAAGAAATAAAGTAATTTTATAGTTTTCAAAAGAACTTGCAGCTTAATGCAGACTTTTCTTTTTCATTACAATAACTGAAGCTTTACTTTATAAACTTCGATCTATATATTTTCTTCTCTCAAGCTTCTAAAAAACCAACTTAAAACTTCCCGATTCTTTAAAACATTGACACGCAGCTTTAAGCTGTTATTTTTGTTGTTGCTAAAGTAACTTAAATAATTACCCCATTCACTTACTGAAATCGATGAGCAGTCTGCCGTAGCCTTTGCGCTGATATGGGGGCAAGGTTAGAATGCACGAAACATTATAGAACGAGTTCTTTTCCTGCAGGAATGGAATATGCTGAAAAATCGATAGAAAAAATGAATAAACGATTAGCAAGTGGACATTAAAGCTTAACGCAAAAAAAATCGAACAAATTAAGTCAATGGGCAGCTAAACAAAAAAGGGACAAAAATCAACATTAGTTTAAACATAATATGACAATTAAATCAATAACAATAAATGCTTAAGGCCACACACGGGCAAGTGGACAGACAGACAGACGGTCGGACGAACAGACAGACGGACGGGCAGACAGATAGAGCGTATGGCAGACAAAGTGTCAGACAGCTTTGGTTGGGGGTTGTCATTTATCGCTTCTAGCTTTTTCGGGAGTTCAATGACCACGCGACGAATCGATGCGCCAGACAAAGAAAGCAAGCGAGACGGAAAGGGAGAGAAAGATAGAGAAAGAGACGGAGTGCATTGCGTATACATATCTATAAAGCTATATAGTAAAGCTATGGTATATATATATATATATATGTGATACATACATAAGTCGGTGGGGATTCATACGCAACGCAACGCGATGCGAGACGAGACGACAAAGAGACGAACCCAACTGCTGCAACTGCTGACTGGGTAAGCAGGTGGGGAAAGGAAGATTTCAGCGGCTGGGACTGCTGACTGCCAAAAAATGCGGCGATGTCTACGGCGTTTTTTGGGTGTGAACCCGACCCGAAAGGCAACAATTCCCAAATCCACAATTCGCTATTCGGAAATACATTTATGTACGATGAGCATTTTTTTTTTTTTTTTTGGTTTGCTGCTTTGTTTTGCAGCGTCTGCCATGATGTCTGGGAACGCACATATGCAAAAGGGAGCGAGGAGATGTGCACAGATGTGAGGGGGGATCACAGAGTTGGAGCAGGCGCACGAGAGACCAAGCGAGGTGCACGACCTCAATCGTATACGCCCAGGCAGCAGCGACAACAACGACGACAACGACGGCAACGACGACAGCATCCAGTGTCGACTGGCAGCGTATCTTCCTGCCCCAATCCGCCATGTCTGGCTGCTGTCTGGGCTGATGGCCATGTTGCAATTTCGGGAGACTGGGAACTCGCAGTCAGGAGCTGGAGCATTGCCGAAAATAAGCAGGCAAGCGAGTGAGGGAAGCCAGATACCCAAATAACTCGTACACATTGGGGAGAGAGACAACTAGGTGTGTTCCAGCAGACAGACAAGAGTATATTGACTTGATTACAGATGCTGATCAGGAACATATATACTATAGAAAGTTGCAGATAAAGCCTTTAGGTCTGTTACGCTATCTTAATTTTTAAAGTTCAAGGTCTACAATTAAAGTAAACCATTAAAATGAAACCAAAGTCATGAATTTGAAATAAGCTAAATAAATATAACATCACAAAACTCTAATATATTTGTATAAGAATAAATTAACTAATCCCAACTAATTAACCTAAATTAAAACAGACAATCCACTATAAAAAACAAATAAGAAAAAAAAATGAAAACAAATAAATTGATATATTTATTCATTGGCAAGAAATTGATAATTGAAATAAGCCATTAAAAATGAATAACTACAAACATTTAAAAATGTATAAATAAAGAATAAAACTAGATCAATAAGAATTGTGGTGGTCTACGATAGACAAATTAAAAAAAAAAAAAAAAATAAATAAAATGAAAAAAGAAAATAATTTTACAACATTAAATACTTTTAAATAATGTCATGATCTTCAAATTGAAATAAACGGAATGATAAAGAAATAACTTTAAAACTCAACAAGCAGATAAATAAATAACTAGATGCAAAATCTAAATAATTTAATAAAACTCACATCATTTGAAATAAAATATTTTTTTAAAGAACTAAAAAACAAAAATAAAATACAAAATCAAATACAGCTGAATTTATTCTATTTAAAAACAAGTTTAGCTTGGGCAAAAATATTTCCAAATTAGGTGACTAACATTTAAAACTGTTGTGGTGGAAAACCCCTTTTTAGAATCTAAACTATTGTAAGATAGAAACAAATTCTGCCCGAATCAAGAGTTTTGTACGCATGATTAATTGAAGTCTAATATGGAAAATCCGAAATGCAATTGTTATAGAATGTGTCATACCATGAATCAGCAGTTAGAATAACAGATTAGGGTTTGGTGTTTTTACATACTATCAGCTCTATAATATACTGTTTAATGATGGGAAATCTCAGCAGAAATTGTTTAAGTAGAATTAACATTTCAATAAAGAACAGAAATACGTCATTATGTTAATGGTATTGAGTCAAAATCCATTCGTTTATAAGAATTTAGCAAATGAGCAGCATATGCATTGACTATTTCTCTCAGTGTGGTGTGTGAAACCAGCTGCTGATTCTGGAGCTCCTGGTCTGAGTTCGGGATGAATGGAATACACAGACTGCGTCGTACTCCGGACTACGATTCCCAGCAGCAACTCCAACTCCAAACTGGGAGCTATGCGCGACATGCGCAATTTGTAACACAAACCCAGTCTCTGGGAGCGCCCAAAAAACTTGTGTATGCAGTCAGAGCTTGCAACATGGAATCGAATGGAGTTGGGAGTCCGCAGACTCGTTGCCACGTTCAGGGGGAGGTCAAGAAACCTCGTGCACATGGCAGACAATATACAACTCGTCGTCGTCATCGTCGTCGTCGTATTTTGTTTTTATTTCGATTTCTTTCTTATTTTGCCCAGCTGCTGATGCTGCTGCTGCTGCTACCGATGCTGCTGCTGTTGTCGGTCTTCTACTAGTTGTTTGCTCGTTTTTTCGTTTGTATTTTTGGGGGGTTGCTGGGGAAATGTGGCACGCCTCCAATAGTGGCAGCTTATTTACCCGCAGCAGCTAAAACTGGAGCTGGAAGCTGGAGCAACATCTCAACGCAGTTGACAAAACAATTTTTGGGTATGGTCAAGAATGCCAACTGCTGTCTGGCATGTAGTAGCGAGTATAAAGTATAGTATAGAGAGCTGTCTGTCTCTCTGCTGCCAGCCTCTATGTATTACATGCCACATGCCACATGCAACACCTAACACCTCCCCTCTTCATCTGGGCTTTCAGCTTGGCTTGTCTGGTTCTGGGTTCTACTTCTGTTTCTGTTTCTGGTTCTGAGTCTGAGGTCTGAGGCATGGGAAGTCTGTCTAAGCTGAGCCCTGTTCTCTCTGCTCTGGCAGCAGACACAAAAGAATCATAAAACTGTGAAATGGTATTATTCAATTTGATTGCAAATAACAACTATAGTTCTTAATGCTTTCAATAAGAAATTCAGCTCAGTCCCCAAACAAGGAATATAATCCATATTTTTATCCGAAAGGGGGGAGTTAATCAAAATATTTGTTAAACTTTGTTTCTATTAAAAGATAATTGCCATAATTGACTTAAATACTTTTCTGCAAAAGTCTGAATTAATTAAAGTAGAGGGAAGAATACAGAAAATTCCATTTTGGGAGAATGTACAGACAGATTAGCAGCAAATTAATTCTGATTTTCGTACTGAGAAAACAATGAAGATTTTAATAAAATTTTAAATGAATTTAAACTAAGTCCATCAAGCTAACATTAAATTTCAACAAAACCTAGCACGTTTACGTAGTTTAAAATACATATATAGAAAAAGAAGATAATAAGCTTCACAATACAAATCACTATTATAAAGCATAATAGATTTGCAACATCGTAACATTATTGTTAGTATATAATTCTATGCTTTTTATTTAGTAATTTATTCTACATGAAGAATAGCGGAAAGTTTTCCGCATATAGATAATATGGAATCAAACAGCAAATAATCTAAAATAATCGTAGCTTTAGCTCAAAACTCGATGTTCAAGTAAAGACTAGAAATAATGGGTAAGAACCATTCCAATATGAAATAAACCCAAAACCTGTAAAAGCCTGGAGGCCTTAGGTGTGCTGGTTCATCTCATTGTATTAAGGAATTCGTTAATTTAATAAAATAATAACCAAGAAACTCATAGCTCTAGCTTAAAAACAAATTGTCTGACAATGAAAATAATAAGCAGATAAAAATTCCCTATGATTAACCTCTCTAATATTTAAATTATTTAGGTAAGTACTTTTCTGAATTTAAAATTCTCGCTCACCTTGCTAAAGTATCCGACAATGTGACAGCCATCGACATCGGCCAACGTCATGATGTAGAACAAAAATGGCTCCACATCGTAGTACAACGTTTTGTGGTCCAAAAAGAACTTGGCCAGCAGACAGAGATGCTGACAGTATTGCTTGTAACGTTTGCCATCCACTTGCCACACCTGCAGCTTGCCCTTGCGATAGATTTCATCGCCCGGCGGATGACGCCAGACGCATTTCTGTGCATGACGTTTGATGCCCGTCTCGGATTTCTGATAGCGCAGACAAAACTCACAGATATACATTTTGGGCAGGCGGGCAGCATCATCGGGATAGGGCGATTGATACCATACCTTCATCTTGTACTTGCCCATGCTGATGTATCTAAAAGAGAACAGAAAGGTTGAATAACAAAATAGAAGAAGTTAGTGATGACACCTACTTGATGCCCTTGCCAACGGGCAGATCCTTGAGTTCATCCTCTATTCGCTCCGAAGCTTGTGCTTGAGCCTCGCGAAACAGTTGCAAATCATAGTCGGGCACCAGGCCCGCCAGATTCGGTTCGCGATCCTCATCCGTGCAGTCCTTATCCAGCTTCACCTGCAAGATATTAGGGTATTAGTTTAAAGAATTCATTCAATACAATTCTTCTACCTTATCATTTAAAAAGCTGCTGCTAATTGGTCGAAAGTTGGCACGAGATTCGCGTATTTTGGCCAGAAATTCTCGCTGCTCGGGCGTCAACGTCTTGGGATTGCTGTGCTGATTGCCCGGCGTGCTTGAATTGCTGTTGTTGACGGGTGGAAACTTTAAACGCTGCTCGTTGCGCAGCTTGCGTTCGTTGGCACGCTCCTTGCACTCCGAAGCGGACATGTTGTGGTAAATGGGACACGCTTCGGGCAGAAAATGACGATCCAAATTGCCGCTCAAATGACCTGAGGAGTCGCAGCCTTCTATAGGACACTTCTTCTCCAGCTGAAGCGCCGGCGACACAGGTCGTGATTTTATGGAGCTCAAGACGCTGCTTTCCTTCTTCACCTTGCATTTACTGCTGTTGAGACTTGTTGCTGTTGTTGTGGATGATTTCTTCGCAGGACTCTTGGACAGCACACGACTCTTGTCATCTTCCTGCTCCATTTCCGCATCTGATTCCGTTTCGCTGCCTGGCTTGACCTGCTGCTGCTGTTGCTTGGAGCGCCGCATGCTCAGTGAGCGGGTTAACTTGCGCATGGGATTCGCTTTATCCTTGCGTTCCTCCTCGCTGTCTCCAGCTGCTGCTGCTGTCCCTCGCTTGCCTTTGGCATTCGATTTTCCCGTCGCCGGCTGTGAGCTGTAGGAATTGCTTGAGTCTGTGGCCTCCGATTCGCTCATCGAACTTGTCTCTGAGCCTGAACCGCTCCCTGAATCGTCGCTGCCATCGCTACTCCTGCTCTTGCCGCGCCTTGGACCATTCTTATTGATGTTGTTGTTACTGTTGCTATTGCTCGTCTTCGCTTGCAGCGCCTTGGCGCGCATTTGTTTAGCGCGCACTGCGGTGGCTGTGCTTGCCAGCTTCAGCGGCACTTTGCGTCCATTTTTGGTGTCGCCACGATGCGCCGAATCATCGGTGCTGTTAGAGCTGCTGCTCAGCGAGGGACGCTTAGTATTGTTGTCGCCATTACGCTGCGCTTGAGCTTTGGCTGGCTGTGTCGCTTTACTTGTTGCTGCTCCACCCCCTCCTCCTCCTCCCGAAGTCTGTTTAGGAGCTGTGCTTGTGGAGGGCTTGCGTCGTGCCACTGAATTGTTTACTGTGCGCGCATTTTTCTTGGCTGGCGGCGCATCATCGTCGTCATCGTCATCATCATCATCGCTGGACAGTCCGCCATTGCGCTGATTGCTGGCGGCCACCACAGAACGTACTTTGCTCGCCGCCGTTGCCAATGCAGCATTGCTATTCCCAGTAGCCTTTGGCTTCTCATTGTCGGCTGAAGGCGGTGCTGGTATTTTGCGTCTAACAGGGTTTTGAGGCTGTTTTGCGGGTTGTGGTTTAGATTCCTCGGCGCGCGGCACATCTGAGCTGCTGGAATCACTATCGGAAGAGCTGCCTGTGTCTGTGCAACTGGATGAGCCGCTTGAAGTTGTGCTGCCCGAAGTGGAACTTGAGCTGCTGCCACTTTCCATGTTTGCGTGGTAAACAAAAGGTAAATACTTGTATTTTCAATGGTTTACGCACCCGTAAATAATTGTTGCTTTGCAGTAAACGATGACTGATGACATGTATTTCACGATGCACTTAAGTTTGTATTTGTTGCTTTAGTTATTATGCATCAATTTGCAATATTTTGTTTGCTTTTATTTTTGCACAGCAATGCACAATTGAGTTATTGTTGTGTGCTGAGTGACCGCAGTTACAATTATTAAATATTCTCATGAAACTCATTTTATATACTAGTTTTACAAATACGAGGGCTGCATACAATCACATAAAATAACTAAAAAAGCTGAATTGTTGAATGAAAAGTAAGTAATTTGGTTTATTTAATTAAAGTTCACTTTTAATTAAAATTAAATTAATTATTTAATAGTTTGTAATAGCTTTCATTTTTAATGTAAATTTCGTCGCAGTCACTATTCACTTCACTGCTACACTTCACTATCACAAGTGAGGAGCAAAGTCAGTGAGGCCGTAGTATATTTGCCGGCATTGTAAACTAGTATATTTTCTGGTCAGCTGTTTTGTTGCGCCTCTTTCATTATATGCATTTTATAATTTTGTTAGCGTCAAATAAGAAAAAATAAATCAAATTGCAAATTAACAATTACTTAAATTAAGTAAATCCAATACAGAGCACCAGAAATATAATGTACAACGCAGAATGCATTCCCATCAAGGATATTAAGCCCGGTTTGAAGAATATCAATGTGATATTCATTGTACTCGAGGTTGACAACTTGTTGGCATTTGTTTATTAGTGTTTTTAATAACATGCCTTTTATTTCAACAGGTTGGCGTAGCAACAGTGACGAAAGAGAACCGAGAGGTGCGCAATTTCAAAGTAGGTGATCCCACCGCCAGCATTAATGTCTCCATTTGGGATGAGCCCGGCAAGCTGATTGCACCCGGCGACATTGTTCGTCTGACCAAAGGCTATGCGTCGATTTGGCGTCACTGCCTCACTCTATATTCGGGCAAGAATGGCGAGGTTTTTAAGATCGGCGAGTTCTGTATGATCTTCAACGAGGCGCTGAACATGAGCGAACCAAAACGTGCTGATCCTCAAGCGGCAGCGCCACAAACTGGAAACATGGTCGCTGTCCAGACGCCGGTGGCGACGCCAGTTGGCGTTGTTGCGGGCGCTGTGCAACCAGCTGTGAATGCTACGCCTGCCGTGGTGCCGCCAGCGATTGTGAAGCAGGCAGGACGAGGAGGACGCACTGGAGCAGCGCGAGCTGGCGCAATGAAGGGAGATCGACGATGAGATGCAAAGGAAGCGAACGAATCTTAGGGCAATATTTTAAGACAAATGCATTGGAAGGATATTATTAAATTATATGAACAAGTTTATTGCGAATTTTGTAGAGAAAACATAAAACACAAAAATAAGGGACGAGAGATTGACATACAAAACATCTATAATAATAAATAATTGGTAATAATCATATTCATAATAATAATAGTATGAAATACAAGACAGCTCTACATATGTGTATTTGTGTTGATGTGTGCATGTGTGTGGTGTGTGTGTATGTGTGGAATTAGCTTAAGCTTAGAGCTGTGGCCCGCAATGCTTATGCCTTCTTCTTCTTCTCGTAGTTGGCCTGAACAGCTTTCAGCAGCCAGCCAACCTCCTCGACGGTCTTGATCTGATAGTTGGCATAGGTCTTCAGCGTGGGCAGCTCCGAGACACGGAAGGTCTTGCCAATGCCGTGCAGCACCTTGATGGCATCCTCGTCGGTGGTGTCGTCACCCACATAGATGATCTTCAGGTTCTTGGCCCAGTCAGCATCGAAGTGCTTCTCCAGGATCATCTTGGCACCCTCTCCTGTAAATAAACAAGGATAGAAAAACGGTAAGCAGGGTTTGATAAGCTTAATGTACTTAGAAGATTTTAAATATAAAAGTTATATTTACAATAAGTCATATATAATAAATACCAAAAGTTGTGTTTGGAAATTAAATAGTCTTTAATTCTACTATTAAGATATATAATTTGAATTTTAAGTTTTTTTTTAAATATTTAAAACAATCCTTATTAAAGGTTTCTTCACTTTAAGAGAAAAATATCTAATGTACCAACAACTTCTGTATATCGTTTTAATATTTCATTATTTTAAAAGAAATCATAATTGTTAAAAGTATTATATATAAATATATATGCTAACTTGAACTATTATTAGCTATGTCAAGAAACCAATCATTTTAATTTTCTTTCTTTCAATCTTTTAATATTGATTAAAATAGTCAATATTAATGCTCTTCTATTTAAGGCTAAACTTGTATTAAAACTGAAATTCCAATAGAATTTTATTAAGTAAATTGTAATATTAATTAATATTATGAATTATATTGATATTTAAGGGTTTCCTAAAGTAAATAAAACATCTCGATCTATTTTAGTAAATACTATTGTTAAAAAGACTATAGTTTTTAATGGATATCCTACTTTGATATACCAGTCCTAACTTAATATTTAAATATTTTTTTTTTTATTTTATGAATAGAATTTTCTTAAATTTTTTGTTGATATTAAAGAAAATCAATTGAAATGATGGATGGATTTTTTGTTAGAGCCGTGGAACCAACTAAAGTCGTTTGACAAATTATTAGTGTTTTTCCATGGAAGACTTCAGCTTTAAAGAGCTTACATTCAAATGGAGTAATCTAGATATGTTTATCAGTATGAATTAACGAATAATTTCATGGAAGATGTTGAAATATATAACAGCGGTTTCTTCTTTGCCATATGTGAACGTTTTTTCTTGATCGCTTGGCTCAGTCGATCTAGCAGCTTTACATAATATTCGCTGTTGATTATTTTACCTTTCTCCAGGTAGTCTATAAACAAAATCCCGTATGCATCCCAAAATACGGACGCCATAACCTTACCCGCTGATTTTTGTGTTTTGGGACGCTTCGGACGGCTTTCACCGGCTACCACCCACTCAGAAGATTGACGACTGGAGACTGGAGTATAATGGTGTATCCATGTTTCGTCCATTGTTACGTAACGGCGAAAAAAATCGGTCTTATTACGCTTCAACATGCTTAAACACGCCTCGGATGCATCGATGCGTTGTTGCTTTTGGTCCGGTGCCAACAATCGCGGCACCCACTTTGAGTAGAGCTTTCTCATATCCAAATGTTCATGCAAAATCGTAAACACACTGCCCTCTGATATATTTGAGGCATCAGCTATCTCCTTTAATTTTAATTTGCGGTCGGCCAATACCATTTTTCGTATTTTTGCGATATTTTCTGGCGTAACTGCTGTTTTTGGGCGTCCGCAACGCTCAGCGTCTTCGGTGACCATACGACCACGTTTAAATTCATTATACTAATCCTTAATGGTTGATTTTCCTGGGGAAGAATCCGGGTAATGTTTATCAAGCCAAGTTTTGGCTTTTACCGTATTCTTTCCAATCAAAAAACAGTGTTTAATGAGCACACGAAATTCCTTTTTTTCCATATTGTAGAAAACCTCAAAGGTTTTTTCACTTTAAAATGTTTAACTTAAAAACACGTGGTCGTAAAGATGTAAAATTTTGGACACAGAGCTTAAGATAATCGACAGTGTTGCTGCGAGCGCATTGTAAGTGAGTGGCACACCTCCGCTTCGCGGATCGAAGAGCACTCAAAGCTTTTCGCTCACTAGTAATGCGTTCACGCGTAAGAATGCACTCAACCTCCAGTGCTCACGCGTAAGAATGCACTCAAAGCTCCAGTGCTCTCAGCTTCCCTCTCCCACAACTCTCCACCGCTGAGCGCGGCTCGGCAATAGATCGGCAGTGTTGCCAATTCTTCTGCTCATAAAGTAGCTGAAGTAACATATGAAAAACGCTAGAAACCGCCAGACAATTAGGATGATAGCCAAAATATAAAGCTACGTTAGTAAAACAATATTTTTATTAATTTGATTTTTTTATTAAGTATTTTTGATTAGTAAATTTCGCCAATCATGCCCTATTCTGGTGCAGTTTATTCTGTGAAATTTGTTCCCGCACAACAATCCCAAATGGTCATATATGGACATATGTATAAAGACAATGCCGCCTCTTGCTGGCAGGTTTTTTCAGAGACAGTCGGAACAAACGTTATTTTGTTCGTCTGTGAAAACGGAGATGACGAAGACTTATGGTTGTTTGTCTTGGTATGTCCGTGCAATTCAATTGTTTATAAATCTTGGGCATTTTAACTGCCCCACACGATCGTTTTGGAAATTGTGAAATACCCAGATGGTCATGTATATAGAGTATAAAATTAGTAAAAACTATAAATCGATAAAAATGCAAAGATCTTTTGGCATATCGATGTTTTTATCATTGCAATGCAAAATTACTGCAAGGTTTTAAAGTGTGCAAAGGTACCAGATGTTTTTAAAAAACTAAAGTTCCATCAGTTTTGTTTTGCAAATAGCTATAATTCCCGCTAGCCGCTAGTTTTCAATTTATCCCGCATTTTGTTTTTGAAAACCGTCAGATCTAGCGGGGAAATGGATAAATTGGCAACGCTGATCTAAGATCGGTGAAAATGGCATCGGCATTTTTACTGAGTCAGTTCAAAACCACGTCTCATCAACCACGGTCACTAAAACACCCCCAATCTGTGCGAATATTTCAACAACCCGAAAGTTTACAATATATCAATTATTAGATATTAAAAACGCGAGTGTTTTATTTCAACGGGAAAAACGGTAACAACTTTGGACTTTTCAGCGCCCCCACAGAATCAGACAGTATCGATAAAAATATCGATGTTTGCTTACTACTGCCCCTTATATGTCGGGCCGGGAACTTATTGAGCGGTGTGATAATTACAAAATGTTTTAAAAAGTTCAGCTATTGTGGCATTGTTTTCGAAGCCCATGTATTCAATTTATCCTATTTTAATTATATTATTGCGATCAGCATTATAATAATAAAAACAAGTAAGAAAGTTACAGTCGAGTGTGCTCGACTGTGAGATACCCGCTACCCATTTTTAATAAAGACAAAATATTGCGGTATCATTTTCAAAATATACCGAAAATACTAAAAATATACCAAATGATACGTTTGGTATATCGATATAGTACACCATTTAAAATATACCATAGACGGCACAATGTACCAGATTGTCGGCCAAAGCAACTCAGACCCATAGTAAGTAGGCGTTTTTGCCCATACAAAAGTATTTCTTTAATAACATCCACAATTTTCTGATCGCAACCGAATTTTCAGGAATCATAGCTACTATAGTAATTATTGTATATACCAAAATTCGTAACTCTAGCTTTAAAATTAGGCTTGTTATTCGATTTTTTTGATTTGCGGGAGCGGAAGTGGGCGTGGCAAAAATTTGAAACAAACTTGATCTGCGTGCAAACATAACAAATGCTGTCGAAAAAAATTATAGCTCTATCTCTTATAGTCTCTGAGATCTAGGTGTTCATACGGACGGACGGACAGACGGACAGACGGACATGGCTATATCGTCTGGGCTGTTGACGCTGATCAAGAATATATATACTTTATAGGGTCGGAGATGCCTCCTTCTACCTGTTACATACATTTCCTGCCGGCACTAAGTTATAATACCCTTCTACCCTATGGGTAGCGGGTATAAAAATGTTCTATAGATTCGAGCTATTTTGGAATATTTGCGGCATTGTTTTTGGGACCCCCTTGGTGATATATGCACGGTCGCTGGCCAGACGCCGGTGGCGACGCCAGTTGGTGTGGTAGCCGGCGCTGTGCAACCAGCTGTGAATGCTACGCCTGCCGTGGTGCCGCCAGCGATTGTAAAGCAAGCAGGACGAGGAGGACGCACTGGAGCAGCGCGAGCTGGTGCAATGAAGGGAGATCGACGATGAGATGCAAAGGAAGCGAACGAATCTTAGGGCAATATTTTAAGACAAATGCATAGGAAGGATATTATTAAATTATATGAACAAGTTTATTGCGAATTTTGTAGAGAAAACATAAAACAGAAAAATAAGGGACGAGAGATTGACATACAAAACATCTATAATAATAAATAATTGGTAATAATCATATTCATAATCATAAATAGTATGAAATACAAGACAACTCTACATATGTGTATTTGTGTTGATGTGTGCATGTGTGTGGTGTGTGTGTATGTGTGGAATTAGCTTAAGCTTAGAGCTGTGGCCCGCAATGCTTATGCCTTCTTCTTCTTCTCGTAGTTGGCCTGAACAGCTTTCAGCAGCCAGCCAACCTCCTCGACGGTCTTGATCTGATAGTTGGCATAGGTCTTCAGCGTGGGCAGCTCCGAGACACGGAAGGTCTTGCCAATGCCGTGCAGCACCTTGATGGCATCCTCGTCGGTGGTGTCGTCACCCACATAGATGATCTTCAGATTCTTGGCCCAGTCAGCATCGAAGTGCTTCTCCAGGATCATCTTGGCACCCTCTCCTGTAAATATATAAGAATCGAAAAACGGTAAGCAGGGTTTGATAAGCTTATAATGTACTTAGAACCAAGAAGATTTTAAATAAAAGTTATATTTACATTAAGTCATATATAATAAATACCAAAAGTTGTGTTTGGAAATTAACAGTCTTTAATTCTACTACTAAGATATATAATTTGAGGCTTAAGCTTTTTTAAATATATAAAACAATCCTTATTAAAGGTTTCTTCAATTTAAAAGAAAAATATCTAATGACCAACAACTACAATAAATCGTTTTAATATTTCATTATTTTAAAATAAATCTTAATTGTTAAAAGTGTTATATATAAATACATATGCTAACTTGAACTATTATTAGCTATGTCAAGAAACCAATCATTTTAATTTTATTTTATTTTATTTCTTTAAATCTTTTAATATTAATTAAAATAATCAATATTAAAGATCTTCTATTTAAGGCTAAACTTGTATTAAAACTGAAATTCAAAGAGAATTTTATTAAGTAAATTGTAATATTAAGTAAATTAATATTATGAATTATATATATAATATATATTGATATTGGGGGGCTTCCTGTTTAAAGTTTAATCTAAGCAAAGGCTTTATAACCATATATTTAAATAAAATTGTGTTATAAATTGTAAGCTCAACATTGTTAAAAAGACTATAGGTTTTAATGGATATTTTGATATACCAGTCCTAACTTAAAATTTAAATATTTTTGTTTTATTTTAGAAATATAATTATCTTAAATTCTTTGTTGATATTAATGAAAATCAATTGAATTGATATTTTTTGTCAGAGTCGTGGAACCAACTAAAGTCGTTTTACAAATTATTAGTGCTTTTCTATAGAAGACTTCCTACTATCTTTGGAATAATCTTGATATGCTTATCAGTATGAACTAATGATTAATTTCATTCAATTGAATTAATGGAATATAATTACAAAATGTTTCAAAAGTTTTGGCATTGTTTTCGAAGCCCATTTATTCAATTTATCCTATTTTAACTATATTAATGCGATCAGCATTATAATAAAAAAAAAATGTTCTATAGATTCGAGCTATTTTGGCATATTTGCGGCATTGTTTTTGGGACCCCCTTGATCATATATGCACGTCTTGCAGATGCTGGAGAATCGGATCTTCGGGCAATAAACAAGTTTTCCACAATATTTTGAATCGTTCACTCGCTATATATGTATATGAGAATAGATATATGCTATAAGAAGTTGACTTGCCCGTGTTAGGGGAAGAGATTTATCTCACATCGGGGCATATACATATATCTATAATGCTATATGTCTATATCTAAGTGTGTATCTTCTAGGCGTTATTTTTAGTCCGCTGCGTGGGCGTGGAGCGAGCAAATTGTGTTTGGCCTGCGGCCCGTCAAGCAAGCCACAATTTCAAATCATTCAACTCGCCACAGACCGTCACTATATACATACTATATCTTTGCATACTATATAATAGAATAATATGCGAGTTGAGTGTGTTTGCCTTTTTTTTCATTATTTTAATTATGCTGGCTTTGTGTTGTTTGTTGTTTATTTTGTTCGCTATTAACGCTACATTTTTGTTTAATTGATGACGCATTAGTCGTCCCGATCTCTCCATCCCCTCTCTGTCCATCAATTTAAGTATTGCATTTTCTTTTCAGACGGCACCAACAATTCCACTTTCTTCTCTTCTCCTCGCTTCTTGCTTTTGTTGCCATTTCAAATGCGCTTGCCAGCTTTTCATTTTTCATACAGAAATAATAAATACCGCCTGTTTTGCTTTTTCTTTTTTTCGAACGCTTTTTCTTTTTTTCTTGTTGCTATCTTCGAAATTTTTGAATTTTCATATTTTTCGTTTTGTGCAATATTTTTCCACTAGGAATTTATTGCTCCTCCAAAAGGCGGGCACAATCATAATTAATTTTTATTTTCTGGCCGTAAATATTTTTGTTGTCTTTTGAATTATGCACATTTGTCGCGGCTCATTGGAAATGTCGCGTATTCTCGCCCCCGAGAATTGTGGATAATTTTGGAACAACAATTCTGTCGACAGATTGCATTCCATTTTGAATATGGAATATCATTCTTTAGCAGAAGAAGATGATCATGTGATCTTAGATTGATCTAACAAGATGACAGACTACAAAACGGGATGTGATCAGAATTATATATATAGTAACTTATGCCATTCAGAAAACCATCAAATATGATCGTTTATAGCCAAGATGCGTCACTATATAGTGACAGCATTTATTGGCATATGTTTTGTGAAGCATCGCATCATTAGCTAAAGATGTTTCGCATTAGATGCGCTTAGTTTGAGTTCTTTAAACTGTCTGCATAGCCTTGTTATAATTGCCTCATGTATCGGATTCATTATATTCGATGTAGACATGATTATGTTATGCCAGGGATATATTAATTGAAATTAATTCAAAGTCTGCAAATTCATGCCAATCGGGTATAAATATTGTATAAAAGTGCATGAAATAAATCGCTGCCAACCAGAAATTAATTACTCTACATCATTTCTAAAGCATCTTTCTATCATTAAATGATTAATTTTAGTAACTCAAACTTATCAGTATTAATTAATAAATATAGAAATGATATAGAGAAATTTATGTAAATCTGTATTACAAATTCAATTTCCCATTTTATAATATTAAGTTAAAAAAAATACCATTTCTACAAAAAACATGTAGACGTTTTCGAACATATATCTTAAATTGTGTTGTAAGGAATTTAAAATATCCTCTGCACGTTCCAAATAGGAACAAATCAAACGCTAGACAAAACAAGTCAAAATTAAATATTTGCGAAATGAAAGCAAAATTTTTCGCTGAGAAATTGCAGAGACTTGAACATTTATCATCGCGCTGACTAAATATTTCCCAAAGACCATAGAAAGCTAGATATATGCGATATATATAAATATACATATATGTTTTAGGCAAGTCTATTCAGAAGGTGGCGCGCTTTTGACATCAGTTTGCTCTCTGCTTTATTTGTCAAGAGGGGCGCCGACAGAAAAAAGAAAAAAAGCAGAAAGGAAAAAAAAAAAGAAATCGAAGAAAAAAGTGGAAAACATTTTTGAACGCTGACAGTTGCCACATAAATTTGTGAGCAAGAAATTTCGGTTGTTTTTGATATTTTCATTTTGGGTTCTTCGAAGACGACGCCCACATTCCACCTCTCTGGGGTGAAATTTTGAATTTTGCGGCCGTGCGCTATGGGGAAATATATGGAATACTATATAGACTGCAGACTTTGGGCAATAATTAAATCATCGAAGCGTCGTCCCGTTCAAAATCGAATTGTTTCGAACAGGTGCCGACGACAGCCGCAGACGAAAAAACAGGCGGCAACAGTTGGCTGACAATCGAAAACAAATTGATATATCGAATATGTATACTATATATCTATATACTATATATATAACTTTTTAAGTTCCCCTTCAGACTAACCTTTGTCCCAGTTGACGCGTGGCTTGCCCTCCAGAGCGTAGGGAGTCTCGATCAACTGGAAGCCGTGGGACTGAATCAGACCCTTGGCCTCGGCAATGAGCTTGGCCTTCAGCTTGTCGGTGACGCCCTTGTAGTGATAGGTCACCGAGATCTTCTTATCCTCGACCCAGGCACCGGAGCAAACAACCTGTCGTAAGTGGAAACAAAAATTCCATTTAGAATAAGCTCAGGAAACTGGGAAATCTTTCTCAATCACCTTCTCCTTGAGCTCAGCCACCAGCTTGTTGTGCTTCTCGAGCAGCTCCTCGGGCATTTCGATCTTGAACTTCTTGCCCGATGGGTACTCCACCTCGAGACCGTGATTGCCAGCATAGGTGACATTGGGGAACTTCAAGTGGTTCTTGATCTCGTTCAGTTCGCGACCGGAGAAGACAACCATGAAGATTTTCTCATTGGCAGCCAGTTTCTTAATGTTGATCTCCGTATCCTTGGGCATCACAGACAACTCCTCGGTGAGGGGAGCAAGGGTGCCATCGTAATCCAGCAGCAGGACAACCTGATCCTGATCGGGTGTGATGAAGCTAAGCAACAGGATAATTGTTCAAATATGTTGCTAGCTAAGTTCACATTGTTGTTGAAGCTTACCCCTCGAGAGCCTTGACGTAATCCTCCTCCTTCTTCAAGAGCGGTGCCTTCTTCTGCTCAGCCATAGTTGAGTTGAGTTGATGTTGAGTTAAAAAATATAAGATATTCTATCTACCGGAAACTGTGCGACGTGCTGGACGTACCTCGATCGACTTAATACTAATGCCCAAGGTGCGCCAGCGAAAGCCCCATGGTGAGGCATATATGAGCAAGAAGAAGAAGTGATGCTCTCTCTTCCATTCTTTTGCTCTCTCTCTCTCTGTGTGTGCGGGAAGTGTGGCAACCCTGGTCGTTGGCCAAGTAATAGCGCACGTTATTTATGAGGCATATGCACATAAAAAAGCACATACCATAATGGATCTTTAAATACATACACAAGAATATATACTGTATATGTGTATGTGTGTGTGTGGTATATATAGCGTCAGTTCGATATCTATATAGTGTAGATATAGGCTCGTAAATACAGCGAGTGGTTATCGTTGTCGTCTTCAGGTCGTTTCACTTTTTTTTTTGGACTCATCTCCGTTGACACACTTCTTCTTAGCCCACTATGTGAATACTATGAATACACTCACATTCACATTCGTTTTGTGTCTAGCGATTTATTTTGACTCACTTAGACAGCTGCCCGACAGCGTTTTCATTCATTCATTCATTGATCGAGTGTTTGGGCAACATTTTATGATCATTTACACAACCGCCGACACTTCCTTTGCATTGAACTATTTATTTTGTTTGTTTGTCTTTTTGTTGTGTTGGCATCACTGGCACAGTGAAGCCTCCGCTTGAGTGACACACATTTGAGAGAGAGAGGAAAAGCAGAAACAGTGTGGGAAATATATTAAAGTATATATAAATAATAACTTAATTTGAATCAGACAGTCAAAATATTTGTAGTAGCTACAGTGAAGCTTAGGTATAGAGAGCTGCATTATTAGAGGAAAAACAGCTGCAGGAAGTAGAGAAACACACAATGAACAAACAGTAAACAATAAAAATCTATTTAATTTATTATGGTTAATTCATTAACTTTTGCGTATGTGTAATTTATTACGTATACGTAATTTAAAACAAGCGCCGCATCAATGCCCTGGAGAAACGTTGTTCAGCCAACGCTTTCCTTGCTTAAATTAATTTAAAGAATGCATAAATAACATGTGTTTATTATATATCAGAAATAATATATTTTGCTAAATTAATTGCATTATTTTTAGACTGCTTTCACAGACTTAAAAACACAAAGCAACGTGCAGACAAAGAAAAAAGAAATATGAAGAAAAATAATGCTAAATATATTCTAATTAAGTAATTGTAATAAATTCAAGAAACTATTATCGCAGACAATAAATGTCCACACCTTTAAAATATGTTTTTAACGATGAGAAATGTTTTCAAATTTGTCACAAAAATAAGTAAATTTTACTATTAACTATAAAACTATTTTAAATTTGTAAAAAACTTTTCAGTTATCAAGCTTTTGGTATGAAATTTAATTAAATTTTTGTTGAGTTAATTTTAAATTTTAATTTTAAGTATGTACTCTGTAAAATTGTAATTTCACGCTTCTTTCAAATTCCCCGCCTCGCACTTTGTAAAATGTAAAAGAAAAAAAGGAATTTACGTATTTATAGCATAAACAGTTCGCTTTGTTTATATACAAAATTATGTGTTTAAGTGTATCAACTAAATGTAAAGCTGTTTAATTGTTTGTAAATAAAGCTAACAACATTTAAAATTAAACTTCAAATTTGAGCTTACACATACGAGTAAATTCATTAAATAACTAAGCAATTAATTCACGTATTCATATTTCTAGGCATAGACGCGAGCTATCCACTGGAGCAGATCAGTCATCACATCCTGTTTGGGCAGACGGAAGTCGGCAAAGGTTTCGATTTTATCATCGGCTGCAATGCGGAAGGATCTGCCCAAGCCTTGGAGTACCTAAAGAAAAGAATGATAAGAAGATGAGTTAAGGAAAGTTTAAGCTTAGGAAAGTATTCTTTACTTACTCTCATGGCATCCTCATCGGTGGTATCATCTCCAGCGAACACAACCAGAACTTGTTCCGCCCAATCTTTGCCAAACTTGCTCTTTAGTATGTAAAGAGCCGCCTCGCCTTTGTTCCAATCAACTGGCGGCTTTGCCTCGATGGCCTCATGAGCCTGATTCGCCCGGAAGCCGTGACGTTGACAGATCTCCGTGGCCAGACGCTTCTGTTCATCCTTCAACTCGACGGGAGTATCGCGATAGTGATAAGTGAGAGAGACTCGCTTATCTTCCACCCAGGCTCCATTCTTCTCCACCTTTTGCTTTAGTTCCTGCACCATCGCAGTGTAGTTCTTCTTAATGTCTGCGGGCAACTCGTAATCGTGACGCGATCCATCGGGATACTCGATCTCCAGTCCGTGATTGCCGGCATAGGTGACGCCATCGATGTTCACATGCGCCTGCACATCCTTCAGGGCACGTCCTGAGATGACTGCGAGGAAGATTTGCGGATGCTTGGCCAACTTGTGGAGTATCGCCTCCAGTTCGACGGGCATCTTGGTCTTGCTCGGATTCGATGCAATGGGCGCCAAGGTGCCGTCGTAATCGAGGAGAATGGCCAGCTTCGAATGTGTGTTCAGATATCTGGAAGGCAAAGGAAGGGAAATATATTAAACCATTTTTTTAAAGGTTTTTAAAGAAGGTAAACTTAAGGTTTTAATAAGATTGTTTGCTATTCTATCTGATAAAAAACAGAATGTCAATCTTTAATTTGAAGATATGAAAATTAAGCTAAGGGATAGCCCTTGTGTTTGGAGCATCTTTTTTGCGATTTTCTTAGACCAGAATGTATGGTAAATGAAAATTAAATGAAATTTGGATATGTTGCGACGAGTTGCTTCATAAGTTTTCCTGCATTATATTTCCATTTCAATTGCATTCTTATTTATTCTTATTTTATCTGATTTTGTAGCTTACTTCCATTTCTATTAGGTTGGGATGAAGCTTAGTGGATTGAAGGAGAAATACTCGACTTTATTTGAGTGATTTAGCCTTGTTCATCTGCCGCTTCGCTCTTCTTTTCACCAAAGAGAAACTTCAGTATAACTTTAGTTCATTAAACTTGCAAATTATTGAAAGTGAACTAATAATGGAGAAGGCAACACAGTATCGTATAATCTACAAAAAAAACATCTTACTTGTTGAAACATTTCTGTACTCGGTATCTTTACAGTTCATCACACTTTGCATTATTGTTTAAGTATATTTTCTTTTTAGGAATTTACATTAAGAGTCTTGCACAGTCGCACACATTGCTGTTTATACCCGTTACCCATTGGGTAGAAGGCTATTATAACTTTGTGCCGATAGGAAATGAAAGTAACAGGAAGAAGCAAAACAGTGCGGTATTATTCTTAAATCATACCAAATAATATACCGCAAAAATACTAAATATGTCGAAGGTCATATTTAATATATGTTTGAGTATATATTTGAGGTATATTATTCGGTCTATTTTCAGAATAATACCGTACAGATTTACTTTTATTCAAAATGGGTAGCGGGCTTCTAACAGCTTTCTTAATTGTTTTGATTTGCCTATGTAAACTTTGATATTATTAAAAAGTATGTATTCGCTATATTCGCATTTCTACAATACGAATATATACATATATTCTATATAACAGGCTAATCTTTCGTATAAAACTTTTTGAGGAACACTTAATTACAACTAGCTTAGCTAAAGGGTCTCTCAAAGTTGAGCATTGCTTGCTATTTTTCCTTTTAATTGTCTGTTATATAGACATTTATCTTATAGAGAGTCTATATCAACATTTATATATCTTAATATGTTTGTCAGTTTGTCGTTAACTTTCTTTCTTTCTATCTTTCCTACTTGCTGTAATTATCTCTCTCACTTTTCCTAATCCGCATTATCAGCAGTCTCCCTATTACATGACTTCCTCTCTGTCTCTGTTCTCTTGCCTGGTCGCAAGGTCACATTGATAGTGATAATGACAAAGATGATTACGGCTGGGGATGATTTAATCAATCCGTAACTTACCCGGGCAGATTCTGTTCGAACTCCTCCAGGCGACTGATAACAGGTGCAACTTGTTTCTCAGGCATGATGTCAGCTGTTGTTGTTGTTTGAATGATCCTTGTGAAGCAAATGAAGCGCAAGATGAGTCGAAGTTGTTGTTGTTGTGATAGCACTGAAATTGATCAAAGTATTTTAGCTGAAATGTTGTTGTCTCGTTGAGAGCTGAGGCGGAACTGTGAATCGCTGCTTGACTGAGGTTTGCTTTTAAAATCGCCGGGTTAGCTGATAACAAATCTCTCGCTCAGCTCAGCTAATCTTTCAGCTTGCTTAGTTTGTTCTCCCTCTCTGTCTCTCTCTCCCTCTATTTCGCTCGATCTTGCTCTCAAACTTCTTTGCAATCGATTGCAATTATCAGTTGTATTCGTGTTGTTACCTGTCCCTTGAGAGCTCTGCTAGTTAACTGTTGTCTACTTTCGCTCCTGACCTGAGTTTTTATATAGCAAAATTCACCACTGTCGTTGTTTCCCATTTCCCGAATTGAATTTATATTTGCACTGCATTGTTGTTGTATTGTTTTTGTTTTATTGATGATGAAGGGAGACAAAGGCATTACACACACATTACTCATCGTACGCAATGCAATTGCCACGCGTACGTTGTATGCCGCCTTTTGGGGCATTGCGCCCACAACAACAACAAGTTGTTTGCCTCAAGTTCATTGCAATAAAGAATGTGATGAGTTCTCGCTCCTCTCGAGGTTAATTACTCATGTAATTTTCCATATTTCCTTCACTCTCACAATGCGCTAATCCTATTGACACAAGCATAATCCCCACAGCGGGAGTTTGTCTGAGTAAATGACTAACTGAACGATTGACTGACTGTTTGACTGCCTTCCCCTGCCTCTGCCTTTGTTTGTCGTAATTGCCACAAATATTTGTTACGTGCCTCGCATCGATGAGATTAGACAGACGCCTTCTAAATATAGGCACAGCTTGCAGCGATTCCCAATCTCAGTTGCCTGTTGTGTTTCACGTGATTTCTACCCTAGAGGGTAGCTAAGTCTTAAACCCATTTCATTGATTAAAGTAGCAAATTATATTCAAAAAATTTTCCATTTTCTTGCCACTTAAAAACAACATGTTTTTTCTCGCTATATTTTTCTAATATTCGCCACAAACAATCGCCAAATGTTTATCTATTTTTTTTATTTATAATACTTGTTTAATGTGTTCAGAAAACATTTGCTCAAAATGGGTTTTAATTGGTTCATTCACAAGTAAAATGTTGAAACCTCATTGAACAATGTTTTAAATACAAAAATACTCAAATCATTGTAGATATTGCAAAAAATAAATAAAAATACTCAATTTAATGTATTTCGTTTATGTTTACAATGAGAAATCTGTAATTCAATGAATTTAGTTTATATTTACAATGAGAAATCTGTAATCATTGTAAATATAAACTAACTAAATTGAATTGAATTAAGACATTAACATATAATCACAATTATTTGTTTGAATTCTTTTCAAAATGTTCTTTAAAATATTAAAGATCCAATTTTTCCATTCTTGTATTCTATTTATTCAGCACTATGTCATAATTTAATATAGAGTTCAACAGATTTCTTCTACATTTTATATATTATATATCAAAAGAATATCTACTCAAAACGACATTTAACCCACTAATTGTTATTATTATTTTCAAATTATTTTTAATAAATTACCAAATTATTTAATCTCATTGAAATATAGAATTTTGTAAAAATGAAGTGTTATTTTATTACATAACCAATTCTATAAATTGTATCGACTCTTCCTCGATATATCAAAAGACTAACAAAAGCCGAATTATATCTGACTTCATATTTGGTTTTATTATTTTTTAATTTATTATTATAATTTTAAAAATTGTTTAGTCTTAAATGAATGACCATTTAATTTACCAAACTTTAATATTCTAGACCACTAATGAAATATTTTACACCACTAATTCTAAAAATGCGAACTACTTTCTTATTTCCAAATTATTATATATGTATTATTATTATATATTTTATTATAAAATTTATCATAAATATTTGTTTTTATTATTTCCCAATTATCTTTATAAATTAAAAATGTTTAACCTCATTAAATAATTTCATCTTTTATAAATTTGGTATTCTTTTATTACTTCACTCGTTTATTATATATTTTATTGTGAAATTTATTCCAAATTATTGTGATTCTTATTTTTTAATTAAATGTAATAAATTCAAAAAATATTTGTTAATATAAGAATTTCATTTTTCGAATATAATTTACTTTTCATTTATGTAATTATCAACAAAAATAAATCAATCAACATCAATTTAACTTAATTTATGCTTCAATTATTTTCAAATTAACATTATGAATTTAAAGAGAATTTATTTACTGTTTCTTTTTATTCAGAACCGAATTTACCATTTCTCACAAATATTTGTTTCTTTTATTTTGAAATTCTATTTAACATACAAATTTAAAGGTTATTTAGTTAGTTTTATTATAAAATTTCTCACAAATATTTGTTATTTTTTTATTTTTAAATTCAACTTATAAGTTCAAGATTTAATTACTATTATATCCAAAATTAATTTTTGGAATGTTTGTAATTATCAAAAAATAAATCAATCAACATCATATTAATCTTAATTCATGCTTCTATTATTTTCAAATTAACATTTTGAATTTAAAGAGAATTTGTTTGCTGTTGCTTTGTTGCTTTTCATTCAGAACCGAATTTGCCATTAGCCGTGACTTGGAGAGCGCATGATTTTCAGTTGTGAATCACGCAGAGTTTGTTTGCCAGTCTTTTGAGAAGTAATTCATAGCATGCCATTGGCGCATGCTCATGTTCACCCAAATCCCCCACAGTCCGGGCCTGAAGCAGACCCCAATATCAGAGCTAGAACTCAGAGTATTGGTTAAACTGTTTACTCACGATATTTGTCATAGAAAGAGAGCGGGAAGAGACTTTTGGTGGCGCCTATCTAAAGTAAACAAGCCGCTCTCTATGACATCGAATATACCTTTGATACCCACACACACAAACACACACACACATATATTTATCTCTGTGGATTTTTATCGGCATTAGCCTAATTAAGGCCTAAACTAATCGAATGCCTGTTTAGCTCTCAGCTGGAGTTTCGCTGAGTGTTAATTAAAAACAAAGCGAAAATCTGAGAAAACACGCGAGTTGCAGGCTGTAAACAAGTGTCTGGCACATTATCTAAATATTGGCACGGGTTTTGAGTCTGAGGACAAGGTTAACAACAAGGTTCACTTCTTTAATGAATTTACTCGTATATTATAGTATTCTTCTTTCAATTTTCATCATTCAACCACGCAACTTTTTGCACTCACTTTTGTCTTAATTGCTGAGATTGCGTGTCAATTTTATTGCAATTTATTGACAATTTTCCAATCAACAATGTTATTTTCCGTTTTCGCTTAATGTTTGTAATTAATGCGTAAACATTTTCTAAACGATCGCCAGACGTTGTCGAAAAGCTTTCGCGCCAAAGCTTTTCTTGTCTTGAGAGAACATTATTTGAGAAATCATATTTGGCGCAGTACTATAAATAAACATATATCCATAAACATTCAATTGACAGAGAGTAGGTCAGAGAGCGAGCACTTGATTGTTTGCAATACATATGTACGATGGTATGATAGGCTACATTTTTTAGTCAAAATATAAAATACTTAATTTGGGCGGATTCCAAATATTTAATTATAAAAAATATTATTTGCAACCCATAAAACAATCTGGTATATTTTATACCATATGGTATATTTGAAATGCAGCGCTTTATCAACATACCAAATATAGTCTTCGGTATATTTTAGTATATTAAGTATATTTATTTTATACTAAATGATATGTTTGGAATGTAGTGTTTTATCAATATACCAAATATTGCATTCAGTATATTTTAGTATTTTTAGTATATTCTGTATATTTTAAGAATAATACCGGTCAGTTTTGCTATTATTCAAAATAAATAGCGGGTATCTTGCAATCGAGCATACTCGACTGTAACTTTCTTATTTGTTTAATATTAAATTTAAGCAAAATTAAAAACCTAATGAATAATATGATAATTTCTAGACACAATTTTAGTATAATATTTAGTATATAGTATAGTAGATAGTATTTATATTTATTTCCATAGCATGCAATAGTAAAGTATTCGGTATATTTTAGTATATTTATTTAGTATATTTATATTTATTCCCATTATTCACTACTTACTCCAGCTTTAATAGAAAAATTGGTATATTAATTATACTATATTTAATATTAAATTTAAGTAATGTTACAAACCTAATGAATGATGGGATTATTTCTAGTCTCAATTTTAGTATAATATTTAGTATATAGTAATTAGTTTTTATTTTTATTTTCATATCATAGTATTCGGTATATTTTAGTATATTATTTTCGAATTTTTTATATTTATTTCCAATAGTGAAGTATTTAGTATAATTTAGAAAATGTATTGAGTATATTTATATTTATTCCCTTTATTCACCACTTACTCCAGATATAATAGATTAATTGGTATATCAAATATACTATATTTTCGAATATTTCAACAGAACTTTATTGCTATGCTGCAAATGCTTAGCTGAATTTGAAGCTGCTTCTCACTCACCTCAAGCCTGGTCAAGTTGTGACGCTATCTTTGACCTTGACTTTGATACGAATCTATCCAATTTAATGTTTTCACTAAGGAAACAGTTACACGATTAATAAATTATCGTTTTATCTCTTTCGTTTGGCCAGCGAAGACATCGTTGCCTTGACAGTTTATTTTTGACAAATTAGTTTGACTCCCCCTAACCTTAGAACAACAAATAAACAAAGCAGATGATAAGTTGTTGAATAGTGTAGTGAGGGGCAGAGAGGGAAAATGAGGGGAATGGTGGGGATGTTTGAACACCTTTTGGCTGCTGTTGATGCGTAAACAACATGAATGCAAAGTGACAGCAGCTATGACGACGATAGAATTCGACCTGCAAGGGTTAAAGGTGAAGGGGCAAAAGGTAAAACGGAGTAAGGCGCCCATCAATTGGTTTGCACGTGCATTAGGGTTAAATGGGTTGAAAGGGGGCGTCACACTGATGCCTCAGGCAGTGGAGCGTAATGAATGCAGAGGCACACACGCACACACACTTCTACACACGCAGACTATCACACACAGCACAGTGCCTTCTAAAGTGAATGCTCATCCTGTGGCATTCGAACCTGTTGCCAATTGAGACTCGGGTGCTTAGGCGCTTGTCAAAAGCAATTAGTGACGAGAATCCGACCTAAGCAACTAACCTAAAGAGACATGTGCAATGCTGACGACTACTTAATACCCTAGCTAAAGAAACTTTGATTTAGTTTTCATTGAGTTAGAAAAAATAGAAAAAGTTAGTAATTGAAGTTTTACATTTTCAATTTTAATAATATAATTAATTATATTTATATCTAAATGAACAACTTTTTAAATTGCATGCCTTCTCAACAAAAATATATAATCAATTTTATATATTTTGAATTAAAGTATTATTACATTTATACAATATATGTATTATATAAGAACATTCATTAAATTTCAAATACTTTAGTTAAACATAAATTTGAAACATTTGAAAATGAAATACATTTAGGAAAAAATGTTCATTACTGGTGCTGATTATAATAATTTTTGAAATATTTGAAATATTTTAAATTCTTTAATAATATAAAACTAAAAACTAATTATAATACATCAATAATACTATGGTAAATCATAAATATATATACATAAATTTCGCATAGTCTAAAGAGTTGTATAGCATTAATTGAAACAAATTTAAAAGCAAGCGAAGACAAGCATATATTTAATTAATACATGAATGTTGAGCAACAAATTCCACACACATTCACTTCAGTCCATATGTCCGTCAGTTATTCATGCTGCTGTCAATTTAGATATTTGTATCTTTATGATAATTAAGGTCGTAGGTTGTGTGAACTTCCCCTTTCCTTTCCTCGTTCCCTCATTCCCAGTAGCAAATATACATTCATTGGCACCCATACATATGTATGTATGTATGTGCACGCACACCTAAGCAAACAACAGACACACGCATCCTAAAAGTACGCGTACTCACACATGTGTCCTGTGGGTTGTGGGTTGTGGGCTGTGTTCAGTGGAAGACAGCGGCCCCAAACCGCGCGACCGACCGATGTCAACAGGTTGCCTTTGGACCATATGCCGCCTGTATAAATATGCACAAGTATAAGTGTTTACATGAAATGTGCGCGTGCGTGTGATTATGCACGTGCATGTAATTGTGTGGGTGTCTCGACTATGGCTGTGGCGTGCGCTTAACATTAGTCAGGCTCCCATCGTCTGTCCCCTCCCTCACCATCGCCCAGCAGCAAATAAATAACAAACACACATGCGGTCCACATGGGCTTGAAGGTCATGCCAGAAAATTAACAGGCATCTTTTCATGAATTTATTAATTTCATGTCATTTCAGTAATTTATTGTATTTGTATGTTTTTATTCTATTTTATTTGGTTTGAGTTACTGCTTCGGTTTCTTAACAGTCCGCGCTGTTAAACTCGCTGCTAGCTTAACATTGTTTGTAAAGCTCACTGAAAGCTTAACAGAAAACTGTAAAGCACGCAAAGATGCTGTCGCTTTGGCAGCAAATTGGCCAGAAAAAAGCTAAAACGGGAATCAAATGTTATTTAATTTAATAAATATGCTATTATTTATTTAGCTTAATGAGTTTAAATCTACATTATTAACACAATATTAAAAGTTTATATTATAATTGCAGAGATTTTTCAAACATGCAGAAATTACACAACACTTGTGTGTATGTGTGTTTGTTTTGCTTGTGTTTGAAGCTAACTGTTGCTGTCGCTGTCACTGCCTCTGCCGCTGTCGCAGCTGCTGCCGGCGTTTGGTTTGCTTGATTTGTTTTTGTTGCTTCTCCCTGTTTTCTGTTGTTTATTCGCCTGTTTGAAAGCCAGCGCAACGGACGCGTCGACGCTTGGCTGCCGCCAAACTCCCATTAACAATACGGAGAAAAATATTTTCGTGTTTGTGCCTGTCGCTTGTCGCCTGTCGCTGTCTTCTTTTTGATGTGTTGTGGGCGTGTTGTTGTTGTTGTGCACTTCCGCGTCGAAACTCTTTTGCATTTTACAACTGCACTTGTTGCGAACAGCAGTGGGAGGAGGAGGTGGTAAAGTGAAGTAGAACTCGCCTTACTTTCGCGCCATCTCGCTCTCGCTTCGGTTGACAACGTCGCGCAGTCGCCGCGCGCTGTTTTCACTTTTTTTCTGTTCTTGTTCTTGTTGCTGTTGTCATTGTTATTGTCGGTGTATTTCGGATTTTCATTATTGTTTTACAATGGCCTCCTGGCCGCGTCGCAATAAACACGCATCGAGGGTAGCTTAAAGCAAGTGCATATAAAAGCATAATTGCCGCCAGCCTTTGGCTTAATGTGTGACAGGAACTTAGCCGCGAAGGTTCCTCAACCAAAATAAATAAAAATTAAAAAAATAAAAATAAAATATCTCTCTCAAAAGGAAACACAATTAATTTCAATTTTCGCAAAAGGTGTAAATAAATCATTTCCTGCTGCAAGCAAACGGTGCGTATACTTAATTATTTTAGTAAAATGTGCGCGCAGCGAAAATAAATTCTCGAATTTATTACAATTATAACAAACACACGCACACAAATAAACAACGCATAATTTCCAATATTATTTGATGTGGTTGCTGAGGTAAAATTCATAAACAATTAAAAACATGGCACAGCGGCGTCGCCAAGAAACTCTGCAAGGGGCAAAGATAAAGAAATGTGTGAACAAAATACGCCCCTTTGGACACGCCTCTGCTTTAGGCGACCTCGAAGCGGAAACATAATTTAGCCAAATATGCTTTTTGCCCTTTCCACACACACTCACACGCAGCACATAATAAACATGTTTATGCGCAACATTTGCTAGACACCATTTGGATACCCTGTAAAAAAAGACAAAAAAAAAGAAGAAAAACGTGTTTAGCTTGTTTACAAGATTAACAAATCGATTGCAGTTCAATTTCTTTTCATCTTGTGAAAATATGAAAAATAAAACTATGGAAACTATTGAATGGAAAATTCTGCCATTAAAAATATCATAAAATTGTTAGTGTTTTCCTACTAATTCGGGCAGCATTAAAATTTTATTGTCTTTTTGGCACTAAGTACAGAGTTCAATTAAGTATTATTAAACTACACTGTGAAATTTGCAGTTCAATTTATTAAAGCAAAACTCAGTCATAAAATATACAAAAAAGAGTGGAGAAAGCAACATAAATTTTTTCTACTTAAATTTACGAGATTAAAGACAACATTAATTACTAATTAAAGTAGTAAATTTTAGCACAATCTCAAGATTGATTATCTCAACATAATCGCTTAAAGAGAACTTGACGTCTTTCCTAAATTATTACCAATAATTTTTCAACAATTGCATTTTACTAAGTGCTTTATAGTCGAGCAAATTATAAACAATCTTCGCTCTTGTATCTCATTGTTAATCATTTTAATTGGCATTAGATAGTTTCGTGTATTTCCGACACGATGACTTTGAGAAATGTAAAAGAGAAACACAAGAAAAAAAAAGCAAAACAACATTTTTGATGTGAGCGATGCGCGGCGCGTTGAGAGATTTGATTTGTTTGATTTGTTTTAAATACATTTTAAATTTACCCGCAAGGTCGCCGCAATAAGCAAAAGTGAAAAGCAAATTTGTTGCACTGTCTTTGGCGGTCAGTGTAGCGGAGAGAAGGGGGGAGAAAAGTGTTTGTGAAACGCTCAAACAATCAGTAAATACTCGTATAATGAGGCGCATTTTGGTGGGCGCCCCACTGTCATAAAGCTACTTACTAGTTAATAGCCACCTCCCCCCTTCCACCTCTGCACTTCCCTGGCAACCACACCCACAAAAGGCGCACCGGCTGCCCGGCTTTAACTTGCGGCTAGAACGCGAAAAACCCAGCAACAAAAGCATCACAATTTTTATTGCCTTGCAACCGCAGACATTCAGTGGGTGGAGAGAGGGGAGAAGAGGAGCGAGGGGGAGTGAAGACGTTCGCTTGTGGCTTGTGGGTGACAATCGAGCATCTCGTAATTCACTGTTCATTGGAGGCGATCGTAAACAGACACAAAATAGGCAAAGAGCTACAAGTTATTGATATTCAAAGTACACACATGACGCATACGACGCGTGTGACGCGACAACACAATGTCTCGGCATAAAAGCTGAGAGTAGGCTCTTAAAAAAAGATGCAAAAATGGGACTCATAAGCCAAAGGAAACAATCGCGAGGCTGTGAAATCAATAAGAACCGTCGTAAGCTTTGATTTATGCTGAAATTTCATCAGCAAATTATGCGTGTTAATTATATTATTATGCTGGCAAAGTAGGTTAACGATAAGAATACAAAAAAACAGAAAAAAAATGTTGATAAGCTGCGAGAACAATCAGACAAAGCTGAGAATTTGTGCCAGCTTTATGTTAGCTGTTGCATTTCATTTACAACGAATTGTGGCAAATTCCATTAGCAAAGTATTTATGTTGATTGTGTATTATATTTCAATTAGACAAACTGATTTAATAGTAATTAGTGAAACTTAAAGAGAATCGCTGCTTGTACAGAGTTGAATTTCAATTTGGCAAACTGTTTAGGCAGCAATTAGCAAAAATTCAACAGAATTTATGTTAGCAGCAGTTGGCAAAAATTCAACAGAATTTCTGATTATAGAGAGCTTATTAAAGTAATCATGAAATGCAATGAATATGTTGTTTCAAATATTAACTTATTTGTGATAAGGAATATTTATAGTTTGAAAACTAAGCTAAGAGCTATGGATAAAATCATTATATGTGAAAAGGTAAAACTCTTAGTATGAACATTAAAGTTAAATGAAGTTGATATATTCAATACATTTAATTTAGAAAGCAATAAATTTGTATCTACTAGATAAACTTTTGTGCTGTCTGCATTCATTTTGTTTTACATTCATTTTGATTTTATTTTTTATATAGTCATAAAATTGTTAATTTTTTTTGTCTGCAAAACGTTTTAAGGAGCTCTAAATATATTGAGAGGCTATTACCTAAATTGAAGTACACTTTTGTTTCTTCAAATATTTGGGCTGAATTTGATACTTAATACCTGCACTTTAAGGAGCAATTTAATAAGCAAAATAATTAGGAAATTGCTAAAACAAAATTTAATAAAGCAACTGTATTGAAATGCTTCAATTTAAGAAAAGTTAAACAGCACAAAATTGACCAAATGCTGTTGGAAAATTCATTCAATTTACGCTGATAAACGGGGCGACTTTAAGGTTTATAAACTTACTGGCAGATAAGCCGGGGAAAACTATTTATTCTCGCCATCCCCAGATGGCAATCCTGTGCTCGTCCAGAAGCAACCGTTGGTTGCTTTTTCGTACTTTTGGGGCACGTGTTTCTCGCACTAAATAAAACAGGGCAAAGCCAAAGCCAAAGCTAAAGCCACTTGCAACAGTTCAGCACGTCTCTCACACATGTTCAACGGTGTAACCCTGTGTATGTGAGTGTGTTAGTGTGTGTTAGGGTATGTGTGTGTGCGTGTGTGTTTATAATGTTGGTACTTGTGGTTTTTGTATCATATTACTCACATTGTTCTTCAACGCTGGCCATGAGTTAGCAAACTTTAGCACGATGGTCGCATTTATTTTTAGTTAAACGTCGCTTATCACTCACACTCTCTTGCTCTCTCTTTCTCTCGGAGTGTATCCCTTTCCCCCTCACTCTTACTCTCTCTCAGCTGCGCTCGCCCGAAATGACATTTATGACGGTTGACTTGTATTTATGAGGCTTATTTAACAAGGCCTCGTCGTTGCGGTTTGCATTGCTACTGTATGATTTGGGTATCCTGAGAGCAAGAGTCCTTGGTGTCCTTTTCGAAGCATGCAACATGTTTGCTGTTCTCTTTTCTTCCCAGTTACATTTAAATGGAATCGCCTCTTTTGAAGTATTTGATTCGTAGAAAATTATATACGCAAATTCTTTAAATGTGAAACCATTTTAATTTGCTCTGAGGCAAGTTAAAAACCCTTTTCTTGTAACATCTTTTCTGCATTTAAGTTGTCATGAGTTGTCTTAATTGTAGGCATTAAGTGTGTCGTGTCTAGACAATAAAAGTGTTCCTTAGATTTCTTCTTTTTTTTATATGAAGCTCTTTTAAATTCATCTTTTATTTCAAGTATTTTTAAGTAACAAATGTTTCATGTTTGTTGATGAGGCATGCAAACTAAATCTATTCTTATGCGTTTAGTATTTTAATAATTGAAAGGAAGTGCAAAGTGTTCCTTACATTTGCCATTTTTTAATGTGAACTTTATTAAAATTCATTTTATATTTCAAGTACTTTTTGGTGAGAAATTTACAATTTTTGTTGAATACTAAAACTGTTCTCAGATACTTAGTGTTTTGTGAATTAAAAAGAAGCGAATCATTGGAATTAAAGTTCTTATACAGAAAAATTACTATGGTATTCATAAATAAATGTAACATTGTAAAATTATGTTCTTCCTTTATAATGCTAAGAGAAATCAGTTGAAATATTAACTGTTTAGCAAAAGTATAAAAAGGTAACTAAATAAGGAACGACGTATTTTTGTCTTTTTGAAATATTCAGTTTTTAACAAAAATACAAAGAGATATCTAAATAAGAATCAAAATATTTGTATCTTTAATAAATTAGTCGATGTCGGAACAATCTTTAATTAATTCTTATAAATTGGATCACTTGATCTATACTTTGTTAACTCTGTAGAAAAGAGTTTTCATTCAGTTGACTTTGAATGTTTGCTTAGAATAAAGAGTATCTCGTATTTCACATATTTGCAAATCGCACTTCTGATTGTTTCTTTTTTTTTTGGGAGCTTTCGCCACATCAAATTTCCCTTTTTTCGTATACTATATATGTATAGTATATACTGTATATATTTTGGCTAATACTGTTTTCAAGGTTCTGCGACGCAGACGCTGCGTGGTTACTTTCACATCCCACATGGAAATGCGCGACAAAATAAATACTTTGCGACCGTTGCAGTTGAGTGAAGGGGGGAGAGCGAAAGGGAAGGGGAATCATGGACTATTGTGGTCGATGGAGGCTGACCGACGAGCTCTCTCTACTTCCATATATATACGTATATATATATATATATATATATATAACTCTACAATGCGACGCTAAGCGACATACGGTCTAACAATTTCGCATTTTCAATTTCAGGGACGCACAACCAATGGCAACAGTTGTGTGTGTGTTGTTGTTGTTGCTGTTAATGTTGTCGATGGTTGGTAATGAAGTGAAATGACAAGCACAAATACGTAGGAGAAGGGGCAGAAGGGGGACACCTGCTACTATAGTACTCGACACAACTCCAATAGTCATGAGTCGCGTCGCAAGTGCTGCGCTTCCCATGACCTTAGCCAAAGTGGAAGCGGAATTGCTTTGCTGCCATGACAACCTACGAGTACTACACTTTTTTTTTCGAATACCCGGTCAGCTATCAGTGCAGAAGGTATAAGTGAGTGACTAGCGAAAATATTGCAAGTAGACAAAAGGATGCAGCTCCAATAGCGAGACGAGGCAACATAGGCGTGCTTGTCCATCCGTCTGTCTGTCTGTCCTGCTGTATAAGTGGCTCAATGTCTGAGATTATAAGAGCTAGAGCTATGAAATTTGGAGGGAATACTCTTAAAGTGTTAATGTGTGTTTTAACATTTTAACAGTTATTGCGTCTCTTTAGTTTTTGAATAAATAAAATTCTAAGATATTACTGACTATAATAATATAAGAATTTGTTTGGAATCTAATTTTAGTATATTTTGAATGTAATAGTGTATTGAAAAACCAAATATAGGTTTCGGCATAGTTCAGAATTTTTGGGTATATAAATTTGGTATATTTTTATTTATCTGGAACTATTGTTCTTGGTATATTATTCTTAAGTATATTTTGAATATTGTAGTATAATATATCGATATACCAAATATAGCCCTCAGTATATTTTGGTATTTTTGGAATACTTTCTTTTATTAATCTGGAATTCTTGTTTTAAAAACTCTTCTGAAATATATTTTGAATATAATAGTACATCGATATCCCAAATATAGCCCTCAGTATATTTTGGTATTTTTGGAATAATTTCTTTTATTAATCTGGAAGTATATTTTAAATATAATAGCATATCGATATACGAAATAAAGCCCTCAGTATATTTTGGTATTTTTGGAATACATACTATCTTTTATTAATTTTATTAATCTGGAATTCTTGTTTTCAAAACTCTTCTTTAAGAGCAAAAAGTTTTTAAAATCAAGATTAAAATCTACTTTTCTATATAGTTTTTTTCAATGAGTATTTTTAATACTCACTTCTTTTTCAATACCTGGTATTGTATAGTCGATTACACCTTACGTACTAACAACTGTGGCTACTTATTGTTGTTGTTATGTTTTTGTTATTGGTCAGTGGTTAGGTTGATTTGTTTTCTATGGAATTTTAAGCAGCTCTCGTCGCAACACGGCGAAGTGCGACACGTGCGCTAGGCAACCAGACGCGCTTTCTGTAGTAACCCAATCTCAACTCAATTTGCTCAAAATGTAGCACGCAATAAGTTTTCATAAACATAAACAGGTCAACAACCCGATGTCACTCTCTCACTCACTCTCTGTTTCTGTCTCATTTACTCCACTTCACTCTTACCACACTGACCCAAGTGTTTCATTCTGCTGCTATTTCTGTGAAGAGTGTGTGTATAGTAACTATGCCTGAGCAACTTTTTTGAATTCAATGTCTATGCCAAGGTCCCGCTCCCCAACTACAGTTACGGTCACTGGTCCTTAATGTATGCTCATAAGGTGCCGTTGACAATGTTGGCAATGAGGGTGCTTCATGAGTAACTTTTTCGTATTAAAGACACTTTAATCACTTTCCTATTTTGCGTCGCTTATCTAACTTATATTGAAAATTTTCCTGAAATTTTAATGCACTCAACTTTATTGCTTCAATTCAAGACTACACAGAAAGAAAAAACGTGCCAAAATCAAGTATAAAATCTTGAATCAAGATTATATGATATCAAAATTGAACCAAGAAAGTTAATACTTAAGTCAAAATAAAAATCCAGCAAATATTCAAGATTTCCTAATCTTGCAATTTAAGAGTATAATCTTGTTTCAAGAATGGAAAAATCTTAAATTTTAACAAAGAAAGCAAAATATTTAATCTCTCCGTGTATACATATTTTTTTAATATTACTTAACGACTTATTGTAATCCGTATTTTAATTAAAAATGGTAGCGTCGAATGTGTAACTTTCATTAATTTTTTGTATTACATTATCATTTTATTCCCTACAATTTATAATTTTTTTATATATCTATTCACTAATTAAATTTGAGAATTCGTTATATTCAAAAGTTGCACTTTGAAAAGACAGTTTTGTTAAATTAAGAACTATAGTCATTGCTTAAATATAAAAAAAACTCTAAATACAAACTTATAATGTATTTACACTACTTTTTATCCTTTGCGGTTCACATTTAAAAATATGAAAATTTAACCAATTATGGTAATTTATTTTTATCAATAACATTGCTTTGAAAATGTTTATATATTATCTTTACTAAAGTTCAGCGTTAATAAATTTTCGATAGGTTATAAATTGTTGTTTGTAATTGTAATAATTGTTATAATTGTAATCTATGCTTCCATAATTATGGTATAACAATAATCTTCACTAAAATTAAAAATGTGTTTTAATTATTTATATTTAGTTCACTGACTTCATTTATATATTATATATCTTTGCGGTCATAAAATAATGCCATGAATATCCGGATTAATCAGAAGTTGCTTTTAAATATTTGGCGTATAGTAATAATATTATATTTTATTATATACAATAAGATTCACTGCAGAAATGTTACAAAATATTTCTAAATAAATTGGCAAGATTTACCTGTTTTTATATTTTAAAGATGTGCAATTGCTTCTGTCTTTAACTAGTTAAATAAAAAAACTAAAGTGCTTTCGCTTGCGTGTCACACTTGAGAGTCTTGTCTTGAGGTCTCTTGGGTAACCCTACTGTGTAGTAATGTGTGCGAAGATGGCAGATAATGTGCGTTAGAACTCATTAGTGTGCGTAACAGTTTGCTGGCACTGTTTACACCTTGCTTGACTGCACCGCCCGATGGCCACAACAGACAACAGAGAAGAGAGAACAACACATCGTCATTCCCCTTAAAGCTGTTGCGATTCCCATCGTGAGTTTCCTGCGGGACAGCGTGTGAACATCCACATGTAGAGGGCGAAACAAAAGAAAATCGCAGTAATTAAATCGAAATCAAAATCAAAATGAAAGTGGAAGTCGAAGTGAAAGCGAAAGTTTCGCTTGGGGAGCAGACGCAACACAGACGGGACTTAATGGACCTAAGGGCGAGACGGAGAAAAACTCTCGAAAAAGTTGTTTTCCAGGCGTCGTGGCAACACAACCACTTGATGCACATAAAATCGACCAGCCGACCAGTGGAGCGATGTGTTACGTTGCGTTACGTATACGCCCTGTTGGCTGGCAGGCAATTGGTTCATTAGGCACGCGCAGCGTTCTATAGAATGTTGCGTTGCCTTGGCAGCCGCTTTCGGCTTTCGCATTGTTTGAGCTACAAATCCACCTAATTAAAATCTACGCAGCAAATGCTTTAAGTCGCAAAAGGTAAAGTCTGGCTCGGGTTCGGAACCGAGTCCAGGATTTTCTCCTGGTCTGCTGCTGCTGGCATAATCAGCATGCATGTGGCTGCTGGCTGCTGGTTGCTGGTTGCTGGCGCCTGCTCCTGATGAATATTTATCAGCACAGCAGACATTAATACTTCTATATACATCCACATGATTCTCTTTTTCTCCCCGCCATCTATCTGTCTGTGTTTGAGCGCGTGTATTTGTGTGAAGCAACAAATGCGTCGTAAACACAATGCACAAACAAGCACACGAGCCTTTGAGCTGAGCTGTGTTCTCATTCAGTAGCAGAAGTAATTATAATACTCTTCCATGGAGTACACTCAACAAGTGATAAGTGCTTAATCTGATCAAGTTACTCATTAGTCGAACTCTTCTTTATAAATGTTAAGAATTACTTAACCTGAATTTACTGCGGTCTGAATTCATTTAGGATTTGAATAGGTAATTTTACTTTTGTATTATATATATAAATATTAATTAATATATAAATGTTTTTCTGTCTCTTTACATTCTACATTCTTCATTTAATTTAAATTGATTTTGAGCAATAAATTCAGCTTTTAAAATATCTTGTAAACTGGTTGTAAAATAATCAAAATATAGAATAATTTGACCAAGTTAGTTATTATTCTACCTTTGCTCAATCAACCTTATAAAATATTTAGTATTCAAAAGATTTTTATTGTCGTCTCAGCAAATTAAAACGTTTATATTATGTGTAGGTAATTTTGTATTCTTATTATTTAATTAAAAGTTGTTTTTTGTATTTAATCTATTATTTTAATTGATTTAGTCAAGTGATATTTACTTAAAATAAAATATTAAAGAGCAGATAACGATTTGATTCATAGTACAAATTCAATTTAATAAACTTCTGTTTTTATTATGAAATACATAGTTACTGAAGAAAAGATTTTTTCGTATGGTATATGTAAGATTTGTACTCTGTTGTATATATCGAATGCCTTTGGTACGTTCTAGCAGTTATATATAAATGTGGTATAATTTATGAATAATACTGCACTGTTTTGATTTTATTTCAAATAAGTAGTACTTGTTTTTATTTAATTTTAAATTTATGACAAAGCTTAAACTTACTAAGAATGTCTTCAACCTGATGCCTAATTTTGAAAATACTCTAAACAATTTATTTATTTCTACTATTTCTTAGAATCATTTGTTCCTTAAATTTTAATAATATAACTAAACCAGATTAATCATAATAGATATTTTAGAGTAGAGCATTAAACTAAAGTTTAAATGTGTATTCTTGAAGAGTATTCAAATTGTGACTCGATATCGATAAATTACCTGGCAGACTCATTGTTTACATTCTGACTGGACAAACACTAGGAGTGGAGTGTACACGTAGACGGAGACGGAGAATTATCCACATGCACTTGAGCTCTTGGTTGTTGGAAATAATGCGACTGTATCGAGAGGCACTTGGACATTGAGTGAATGGAGGGCGCCCAATGGAGTGCGACATTTACCTCGCATTTAAGTGATAATTGATATTTTATGAGTACTATTGTATTTACTTATTTTGAAGTGCACGAGAATTGCTTGCAAGTGGAACTATGTATCCCAGTATATGTATATAGAGTGAGTAATCTGCTGATAATTGTCGGGGCGTGTTGTTGATTATTATAAACATTATCATAATATTGACCATGTCCCTGGCCCTGACGATGGCTTAAGCTGTGTGTGTGGCTCCAGTTCAGTTGCTGTCGCTGTTGCTCTTGTGTTTCAGTCTCAGGCTCTGACCCTGGGACGACGGCGACGCAAAAAGTGTCCAATAAATGTTTCAAAGTTGTCGTTGTCGTTGTCGCTGACATTGTTGACCTTATCAGCAGCACAACACACACACACACACTCACACACGAATTCACATTTACATATGTATACTTAGACTTGTGTGTGCGTGGAGGGGGAGCTATAAAACACACGCACTCGCTTGTCTTTTGTGGTGCGCCTTAGTGTATGCTACGAAAAATTCACCCGCCTTTTGTTGCCGACGCTCGAAAGTATGCAATATTGTTGTGAGCTGAGCCAAAAATGCGTATCGGAGGTGGAAGAACTCTCCCAGCTCCTCGTATGGATTACGGGCAGCCGAACTATGCAGCAAATAATAATATCTGATAGAACATGCAAATGTACAGGAAAAGAGCTTGATAGACCAAAGCATACCCTGTATTATTACAAGCACAGCGAATTCTTTGTATTTTATCAACACAGTTTTCTGACATGGCATCTTAACCTTTTTTTTAAATATTACATATTTTATAATATTTATTAAATAATTCTACTGCTTTCCATTTGAGAGCCTAATCTTGTTGTATATGAAGAATCTTAACGAAGATTTAAAGTACGTACAGATGTGAACTTTGAAATAGCAGTGTGACCGAAAAAAACTACATAACTGTTTTTTTTTTTTGCAAATTCGTTTTTGTTAGTTGATGGAAATATAGAGATAAGAAACAACCAAAAATTAGCAAAGCAAATTTTGTCTTGAAGTTGTGTTTATAATAGCATTTTTCAATTTTAAACACGCACTAGCACTGCTATTTCTAAGTTCACAGCTGTAATTATTAGAAAAATATACACTTTTTCATATACACACAGACTTTTGATACACAAAAAATAAGACTTTCATTCTTCATCTCCTAGGGAAATTAATTTAAGGTCTGGCCACTGAGCAACTGTGAGATTGTACAATACTTTACCATATAATAATTTTATGCTGGCAATACATCATAACAAACAATTGTCGCGAGTCGATGTAACCTTTTAATGCTTAGTTTGTAGGGCATCAGAAAAGGTTCTGTCAATCATGCTGGGCAGACAGACGCATTGTGTTCGTCTCATGGCAAAAACTTACGCAGCTTTTATTTTCTTTTTCACAGCACCTAAAACAGTTGGCCTTCGTCTACATTCTATTTGATTTCTACGTTGTGGAGTGAAGTGAAATGAATGCCACCTCGCCAAAGTCGTCGCTGGTCAAGCTGGGCCTGCATACCAATAAACAAAAGACACTGAAGGTCATGGTGCTCGGCCAGAGCGGAGTGGGAAAAACGGGTGAGTGACGAGCCAAAGTAATAGGAGACAAGTCTGCTAAAGCTTCAAAACCTTCCTCAACTTTATCTTCGTCATTTGTGTAGCCATGGTGGTGCGTTTTATCACCCGCCGTTTTATTGGAGAATATGATCCAAATCTAGAGAAAATCTATACCTGCCAAACAACGTTGGACAATGAGGCGATACAGTTCGATATACTGGATGCCACCGGTCAGCTGCATGTGAGTAAAAATAGTTTTAAACGATTTAATAAAGCAAATTGACTTCTTGTTCTCTGAAGGAACTGGATGGAGTTAGTCTGGAGTCGAACATACGCTGGGCGGATGCATTTATACTCGTTTACTCCATCACAGACAAGTGCTCCTTTGACGAGTGCAGTCGACTGAAGTTCCTCATCAACTACAACAAACGTCGACGCAAATTGGGTTCCACCAGCAAGGTTTGAATTGACATGAATTGCTTTTTCTTACCAACTTCTGTTAATTGTGCTTTGCTTTGCAGGATTATGCCTTGGACATACCCGTCATACTGGTGGGCAACAAGACAGATCAGACGGGAGATCGAATGGTCAATTTGGAGGAGGGACAACGTCGGTTTCGTGAGCTATCCTGCGCCTGCTTTCATGAGATATCCGTTAGGGAGAGTGTTGATCAGGTACGTGCATTATATAATTTCACAATTTCTTAATAATCTCAATGATCTTTAGTATCAATAGTACCTGAACATTGTTTTATATTCTTTCAAATTTCTCTGGAACTTTACTAGCTTCTCTTCCAGTCACTATTTAATTAAGCATCCATAAATATTTAATGTATTTCCTTACTTCATACAATAAATTTCTAAATTTAGAAAATTTTGCAACATTCTATAATATTATATTGTAGTTTTGTGAAGATTAATATTACAAATTAAGAATGCTTAAAATTAAACATATTATATTAATGTAAATGAATATATGTCCATTATATGTTAATATCAAAAGATTCAAAGATCAAATTGTTTTTGTCTCTATGAACAGACAAAGTCAATCATCGTCTATGTAGGAAATCTTCCTTGGACGTATCATCATAATGGTTTTTTTGAGGGAGGTTTTGTTCCTGAATTCGGACCAGTAAATGCCCAGAGAACTTGTGCCATTATATATACCTGTAAATTGGCTATAAAAAATGTTTTAGCAAGAAAATTGGGATAATCATAGCATATATTCTTACGCTCGAGTGCAGTTCTTATACCACCAAGCTCCTTTTCGTTCCTCGGCACAGTTTTTATCCGATGCATCATTGTCCCGATCATAGGTGGAGAAATTATAGAACTTATTATGTATCAAAGAATCACCAGCAGTCCCGCTGCCTGGGGTCAGAGTGTTCAAAGCATACAGTTCATCTTCGTCAGCAATTGCAAATCTTTCATACTTCTCAAACACTTCTGTGCCCTGAAAATCCTCGAGAATCACAAGCAACTCTTGACTGAACTCCGTAGTTAATGCATGTATTTTGTCCAATCCCAAAAAAAAACTCGCCATCTAGATCACCAAATCCCTTTTTGTAAGAATTCCAGTTTCGATAAAACTTCACTCTCCCATCAAGTCGTCTTAAAATAATAGTCCAACCACCTTCCTGAGTCTTCAAATCACAGGCCACTTTAAAGGGTTGTTGAAAGTAGTTGGGAATATAAATCTCGTAGATTCCACTCGATTTGGAATAGATTCCTGCCTCGGCACAGTTGCGTACATAGTTACGTAAACATAAGTCAGAAATTGGCTGGAAAATCTTTATCTTATTACTAATACTTTAGTTTTTGGTTAACTCACTTTAGGTCGGTAATCTGCGATGTAATCGGAGGAATTTCGTTAGTTTCATTAAATTCTTGAGCATTACTAAGAATGGTTAAGATATTTATTAGGAATGATATATAAATTATACAGCGGAACATTTTGGCGACACTAATTGGAATAAAGACTGAGCCAAATTTCCTTTTTATACAAAAATTTCTTATCGTTATAATCAATTTTGCCAAATTAAAATATTGATAATGTTTAGGGCTCTATAAATTAAGCGATTATTAATTCAGCTCATTATAAAGAAGTGTATAATCAACAATGCACTCAATAAATGGTTCAATTTAAATAGAACGAAATGGATCAAAGTGAATTGAATTTGATTATTTGATAGCATGAAGTGTTAGTGCAAAATCAGATGTGTGTGAATGAAATTCGACGAAAGCATTAATCTAATCTTATCCACCACTCCGACCCTAGCAATAATGAATAGATTAATGTAACTCTTAGTAAATAAGCCTTCCTTCCTAAAATATTATTTATATATTTTATGATCCTTACATTTAATTTATATTCCTAAACAGAAAATTCCTAATTAACTTTTTATAATTAAAATTTTTTGGATTTTCTAATTAATTGAAGTTATTATTTAATGTTACAATATATATTTGTATTATCTATCATAGTAATAATCATAATTAGAACAAGTAAGAAAGCTACAGTCGAGTGTACTCGACTGTGAGATACCCGCTACCCATTTTGAATAAAAGAAATAAATTTTCTCAAAATATACCGAATATACTGCGAAAATACTAAAAATATACCAAATGGTATATTTGGTATATCGATATTGTACCGCATTCAAAAAATACCATAGACGGCACAATATACCAGATTGTCAGCCAAAGCAACTGCGACCCCTAGTAAGTAGGCGTTTTTGCCCATACAAAAGTATTTCTTTAATAACTTCCACAATTTTTATCTGATCGCAATCAAATTCTTAGGAATCATAACTATTATAGTAGTTATTGCATATACAAACTCTAGCTCTCAAAACTTTTGAAACTCTAGCTTCAAAATTACGCTTGTTATTCGATTTTGATTTGCGGGGGCGGAAGTGGGCGTGGCAAAAATTTGAAAAAAACTTGATCTGCGTGCAAACATAACAAATGATATCGAAAATTATAGCTCTATCTCTTATAGTCTCTGAGATCCAGTGTTTCATACGGACAGACGGACCAACAGGCAGACAGACAGACAGACGGACAGACGGACATGGCTAGATCGTCTCGGCTGTTTAAGCTGATTAAGAATATATATACTTTATAGGGTCAGAGAGGCAAGTAGAAGGAGGCACCTGTTACATACATTTCCTGTCGGTACAAAGTTATAATACCCTTCTACCCTAACTTCCAAAACTTAATCTGATTTTCACATGCTGTTTTTCAGGTGCAGAACGTATTTCGCGATGTGTTCCGCTTCTGGCGTGTGTTCAGCAAATTCCCCAAGCTCAAACGTTCCACCAGTGATGTGGCAAATGCCGCAGATGGTATCCTGACGCCTCCTGATTCTGGTTCATGTTCCTTCTACGACACAACGTCGCTGGCCGTGACGCGTCGCTCGTTCCTTCTCATTGGCAGTGCCTGCCAGGAGGAAGGCAGCGTCCACGGCGATCACACCGAGTCCACGGACGACATCGCGAGCAGCAGTTTGGGCAGCTCACGAAGCGACATCGATGCTCCGTTCCGGAATCGCGCCTCCACCGATGGCACGCTGTTGTCGAGACCGAGACGTTGGCGCTATCCGCCGCCTGGTTGCCTCTTGCCGCACACGAATCGAGTAGAGCGGCGCATGAGCATCTCGACGAGGGGCAGCAACGCCAGCTACTGACCGCTAGATGGCGCTGTTCCCATATTTAGTTAGTTCAATTGTTCCGCCAAATATATTTATAGCTAAATGTTGAAACCCGTTTGTTTGTGTGCATTTATTTATGAGAAACAAGTTTTTGTATGAAAACTTTTAATCTTTCAGATGGCTGTAGTTAAATATCCTAAAAGTTAGCTGTAATGATTCAAACCTCCAGTAAAGTTAACGATAGTATTAGGGCTTAAATATGTACATATGTTATGTCGTACTTACAAAATAATTTGATAGAGGTCTTTGTTTATTATATAAATAATGTGCTGAATTTTAAGCAATCATATATAATTTATTTTTGTAATTTGCTACAATTGAAGCCTAAAAAAGTGATTTGATATGCAAACGAATATTTATCTATAGGTAAGATTCTTTTGGTATTATGAGATTTGAGTTTTAAAGTACCAAAAAATCATTACCTTAGTCCGTCTAACCAAACCAGCTTAACCAAGCTGCTTGCTTAGCTTAGAACCGATCGAAAAGGTTACTTATTACTACTGCATAATGCATATGGGTAATTCTCTGAGGGATGTCGCGTGCGACCAGCTTTTCAGTTACAAAAAAAACATATTCTGAAACAATTTTAAAAATAAGTAAAGGTTATTTTTATAGCTATAGATTAGTACTTTAATTAGAGCTAAGAATGGTTTTGCAATTTTTTTTCTGTTTTGTTTTCTGTTCTGATAAATGCAAAAATTAACAAATTCGTACGCAAAGCCAAAAAATGAACGAATTTATATATTTTATCGAAAAACAGAATAAGTTACTAAAATCAATCTTAGCTCTAAAAATAGTGCTAATCCGAAGCTTTAATTTTAAAATTGTTTTAGTTTGTTTTTTTTTGTCACTGTAAAATTTTAAAATTGTTTTAGTTTATGTTTTTTTTGTCGCTGTAAAGCTGTTCGGACGCGACATTTACCAGAGAATTACCCATATGTCAGTTATTTGAATTTTTTGACTATTTTTCTAATTAAAAAAAAAATGTAATGGCTATGCTCCCTAACTTAATTAACTCCTCAACTTAACAAACTTTACTTATTTACCGAACTTTTTTAGTCCGTTTTATGTACATATAATAAGAATCAATCATCCAATGCAGTGAAGAAAATTATTCTGTACGTTGCCCTCTTGAATTCAATTCCAACTCTATAGGAAACAAACTTGAGCTTCACTTGCAAATTTTGATTTATAGCAGCTTTTGCTGCATCATTTATTTGAAGCACTTGCAAACAATTTAAACAGCGTAAAAGAAGAATGAAGTATGTAGAAAGTTTCGTGTCTAATCGTCGTCGATCTTCAGCATATATTCCTCGGCACGCAGCGCCAACTCACGAATGTTGCGCAGACATCCAGCAGCAGCCAATTGCAGCTCCTTGTTGGTAGAGCCAATGCACTCCAGAAGAAAGGGCACAACTCCGCTCTGAGAAGTAAATAGATGGCGAATATCAATTAAGTCAGTAAGTGATATGATTACTTAAAAGTAAATAATTATTATATATTGAATTTAATATGAAAAATAAAAATCAACTTTTAATAAATTTCAATGTAATCTAATTACGTTCAATTTTTGAAATAATTATTACTATTTTATTATAAAAACAAGTAAGAAAGTTACAGTCGAGTGTGCTCGACTGTGAGATACCCGCTACCCATTTTTAATAAAGGCAAAAAAATTCAAAATATACCATAGACGGCACAATATACTATTGACGCTGATCAAGAATATATACCTCGTTCTACCTGTTACATACATTTCCTGCCGGCACAAAGTTATAATACCCTTCTACCCTATGGGTAGCGGGTATAACAAGTAAGAAAGATGCATACGAGCGTACTCGACTGTGAGAGTGCGGTATTATACTTAAAATATACTGAATTAATATAGAGGAAAAGTACAAAATTGTACATATGGTTATATTTGGTATATTGATAAACTAATGAATATAAAATGTACCAAAAATATACAAAATATGAGAAATTTTGAACCAGAGAAACAGACTCGACAGCAGTAGCCGTTTTTTGCCATATACAATTATTTCTCAGATTACAAACAAATATTCAGGAATCGTAAGGACTTTAGTTAGAATTATACTTAACAAAAGACTGCTTCAAAATTATGCTTACTATTCGATTTGTACGACCGGAAGCGATCTCTTATAGTCTCTGAGATCATACAGACAGATGAAAATGGCTATATAGTCTCTGCTGTTAACTCTGATTAAGAATATACTACTTTGTGGGCTGGGTGATGCCTCCTTCTGTCTGTTACATAAATTTCATGAAGGGTATACTACAAAATACCCTTAATACCCTACTTCTATGGGTAGCGGGTATAATAAGCTGTAATTTGTATTTTGAATTTTAATTATAAAAATCAAATTGCTGTTGCAGAATTTGTTGCTTGTTGAGTTATTGGCGTATGATGTTTATAAGCTCATCATTATTAATTGCACTTCCTGATTAAAGGATTTTAACCCGACTTACCTGGTGCATTGTGATGCAGTTCTGTGGATCCATCGACAGCTTCTCCAGGGCCATGGCCGTGGTGCGATGCACGAGCGGATTGTCGCTGGTCATATAAGTGACAATGGGCGTCACAGTGCGCAGACGTCCTAATTCTTCAGTGTTGTTGCCGAAGCAAGCGCATGCAGCAACCGCAGCAGCGAGATTCATGCGCAGATTGTCATCGGTGGTGTTGACCAGATCCGCCAGCTTATAGATGACACGCAGATCCGAGAGTATGGCCAGATTGGTTTGATCGAGGGCAATGGTGGCAATCGCCGCACAGACAGCCGATAAGACCATAATTTCCTTGGACTTTAGCAGACCCACAACGAGTTCCATGGCACCAACGAGACTGCGCACCAACTCCGCCGAGTCTGTGGCATTCTTGACACACGGACAGATGGCGTAGGCAGCATTGGCCTGGACACGCGGACTGGTGTTCTTGAGCAGTGACCACACCAGACGCACTGCGTCCAATTTCTCGAGCACACGCATGCAATCGGCATCCTCAGCGCACTCTTTGATCGCCTTCGCCAGATTCTCGAGCAGCGGCGCATGCGACGAGTTGAGCAGCGACACCATCGATGGTAATCCTCCAGCGTTTAAGACAGCCACACGATTCTCCTGGAAACGCACACACTCAGACAACGCTCCAGTCACATTGGTCAACACCTCATCACATTCATCGGCCAGCAGAGCAACCAAATGGTGTATGACATTCATGTCGTCCAGCTCCTTTACATTCTCATCCGTCATCGCACACATCCAGATGGCGCCAGTTGCTCCTCGCAACAATGGTTTGTTATCCCGCACCGTCTTGTCCTTGAGTATGGCCACCAGTGGCTCCAATCCACCTGCCTCTCGCACTAAATCCCGCGTGGTTGCATCGAAGGCGCACTTGTAGAGCGCTGAGCTGCCCTCCACCTTGAGATCAATGCACTCCGACTTCAAGTGATTCACAATGTCCGCTATCATGCCTTCTGTAGTGATTGCCAGCTGGAACTTTGGCTCCGACGAACATTTCTGCACGGTGCCCATTATGGGTATGACCACATCGATGTGGACCGACTTCAACAGGTTGGCCATGAGTGGCACAATTCCGCTCTTCCGCATCTGCTCCATGTTGTGCTTGGAGTCGGCCAGTGTCCACAGGGCTCGGGATCCGGCGCGTGCCATGTCCAGGCACTCGATCTCCTCCACAGTCAGCTGATCGCGCGGAGTCTGCAATATGCTGCAAACAAATTATTTGAAAATTTAATTTACACCAGTTTTATAAAATATAGAATTATGTAAGAATTTCTTGGACTAATGTAATTTGTGCATATTTCGATACTCGGCACATTTTGTTAAATGATTCTATTATCGTTTTAAGAATGTAATATTATATATTTATGCATCTTTGTTGAAAAATGAAAGAATAATAAATGCTCCAGAGAGAAAATAAGGTTTTAAATTCCACAATTTCATTTTTTCAATTAATTAAATGAGATTTCCAATCATAAGATAATTCTAATATAGTTCATTTTCCGTCTTTAAAATTTTGCAACCGATTTCTTTTTTTTTAACAAACAATCTAAATATATAATATGAATTTCGATCATAATTTAATATATGTATAGTTTCTCAATAAAATTTAGAAACTGCAGTATTCTAAGAATATTTTCGTAAATTAAAAATAAGTATAAGCTTTAAAATAAGTATTATTTTATCTTATTTCAGGAAAATATATTCTAGAAAAGTTCTAAAATATTTATGATTGCCTTTATTTATGCTCTTTGGATTCTTGATTTTATGATGTATAATTCAATAGAATTCGTTTTTTTTAAGCTAAATGCAAGAACAAATGAAGTTTTCTTATTTTGTAGAAATTATTTAGTTACGATTATTAGTAACAGTTTTAAATTTCAAATCTATTTAAGAACGTGAAAAATTTAAAACAAAGTAATGCACAATTAAGGAGTGTCGTTGTCAGTTCTATTACCTCAAACTCATAACTTGTTCAAGAAATCGAATGTTAGAAGTTAAGGTTGAAAATTAAGTAAAATTCACAAAAATAGATAGAGCGACAACAAAAAAGAGAGAACCAAATTTGATGATCTGCTGGTTACTTCTGTACTTATACATAGCAAAAAAAACAGTTCTCATATCAGCTCTTACCTCATCTTGATGTCCAGCAGATCGACCAACTTGGAGATGCCGCCACATTGGCGCACATATTTGCGAGCCAGTCGCACTTTGCTGACATTCGACAAGGTCTCGGCTGCCATAGTCTTCAGATCCCTCATGGAGGAACTTAGGATATCCACAATAAGAGGAATGCCATCGAGATCAACGATTGTCTTGCGTATGTCAATGTTGAGTGTGATGTCCGACAGCACAGAGAGTGCGCCCAAACAGCATTTGGTGTCGTTGCACTCGAGGATGTTGACGAGCACATCGAGACCGCCAATGTCCTGGATGGCAAACTGATTGATTTGTGTGCGCAGATCGTAATCCTGCAGGCAGCAAAGCGACACAATCGTTGCTGTCTGATTGCCCGCCTTGATGTACTTCACCAGTTTTTGGATATTATAGTATTCAGCGGGTATTTCGGCAGCTCGTGCCACATCCTTCCAGCGCTCCTCCTCGTCGGTGGAGGATTCCTCCTCAGTGGTATCGGAATCCTCCACAACAACCTGTCGTTTATCGCGCGAAAAGCGATCCGGACATGAACCGCATTGTTCGCGTATTTTTCGCTGTCTTCGCGGCGCATTTCCACTGGCACTCATCTCTTTGGATTATCTTAAAGCTCGTATAGAAAATATATAATACTCGACTTGAACTGCTTGCGATGTTGGACAACTTTGATGTGCTGGAATTTGTGTATTTGATTCACGTCAAGGAATTTCAAAGGCCAGTAAAATCGATTAAATAACATTTGTTGCTAGGGTGACGTTTTTTATGTTCCATATGAATAACATGTGTATTGGGTTAATTCAATTTGTTTGTTTGAACATTTTTTTTGTATTAAATATTATATGTACTTGGGAAAATTTTAATTTAAATGGCTACTCAACACAACTGTCCGGATGTGGCTGTGTTTATTGCGCTTAATGAAGTGGTTCCAATTCCAATTGGAGCAAGCTGAGATAAAAAATGTTGGATAAAATGAAACAAGTCAGAAAGATACACTCGAAGAATGTGCTTGCCATCTCAAATGAAACCATATTCTACAAATATACTAAAAATATACTATAAAAATACTAAAATATACCAAAGGATATATTTAATATATCGATATACACAATAGAACTACATTTAAAATATACCATAGAGTAGTAAGTATTTCAGATTGTCAGCTCAAGCACGGACAGACGAACTATATCGTCTCGGCTGTTCATGCTGATAAAAAATACATATATATATTTTACGGGGTGGGAGATGCCCCCTTCTGCTTGTTATATACATTTTCTACCGGCGCACAGTTATAATACCCTTCTATTCTATGTGTAACGCGTATAAAAATATACCAAATAATAAGCATTTTACTTTAATTCCGAAATTTATATTGCTTTCAACATGTCTCTTTCAACAATTCAAACTTTATGCTATAAACATACATATGTATATAAATAAGTACGTAATGAATTATGCTATAAACGTTTTATGGGGAACTTCAACTTCAACTTAGTTGCAGGTCGAGTGCATAAAATAAAAAGTTAAACACTTTTTTCTGTGGAATTTGCACGCGTCCGTGAAGTCGACAACTCCAAACGCCAACTAAAACTCCTTTCCCTACATTGTAAGTATATATTATTGTTGTTGTTGTTATTTTTGCAGTTGTTGCTTTTGTGTTGGCCACTGTCACTTGGCGTGAAGCGGACTTCATTAGCTGCGCTACTAAGTTTGAAGGAGCTGCGTTCATGGAATGTCGGGCAATGCCGTTCATTGAGCCTCTCGCTGCTGGCCACTGTCCGCTAGGTGGCGCTGACTCGCCACGGCGTGCGACTAATTGCAACTGTGCCCATTGCAACTCATAGCGCACACTTTAACTTTAACTCACTCACTCAGCAGCGAATATTCTGCAATACTTGAAGCATCGCCAGTTCTCCTTCTCCTGCTCCACACACCTTTCATTGCCCCCCCTCTCGCCTAGCCAGTCATTTGTTGCAGTCACGGAGGCGACTCCATGCACCATGCGCCGCTTTAAACATAATAATAAAAAACGTAAGTTGCTGTAGTCCTGAATGATCGACTTGCACATACCCGCGAGTTTTTTTGCTTGCTTTTATGTTTTAATTTATTTTCATGTCAGCGCTAGAAGCTAAAGTTTTTGTTATGACCTATTGAGTAATAGTTATTCTAGTTGTTGTAATCCTAAATTTATTCTTGTTCTCTCTTCTTTTATTTACAATCTGTCTACTTTAACAATAAGTAAATTGTGTAACTAATATTAAATTATCAGAAATAGCTGTTATCCAATGAACCCTCATATTATATATTACGTCTTTTCAGTTGCTTGAGATTATCTATCACAAATGAATTAAATTGTAGGTATAAGTTAAAAATTAAATTTATTCTAAAAGTATGCTGTTGTAATTACTATTACTAATACTATATATAAATTATTTATAATATTATATACTGTGTTTTTCCATTTTTTATGTGGACATGTTTTATATATTCGATATTAAGATATCATTATTCATTCTGTTCTGTGTTACTAGTTTTAAAGCTACATAAAGAAAAACTGATGAAACTTTATACAGATCCGCATTTATATTTCAATTTTTAATAAATATGAAATAAAACATATAAACTGTAATAGTTCGAATGTTTCCTTCTCCATATAGAATGTAATCAAGTATCTCAAAAATGCATTTAAAATTTATTGCTGTCATCAGTCCATCGTGCAAGCCCGCTTTCACAATTTTATGGCTACAGAGTAGAGCAGAAATTAAAATCGTCACGCCAGGCGTCAGTGCAGTGAAGCAATCGCGGCGTGAACAAAGCTACGGCAACCCCAAAAGGAGCTACACTCGAGACCAGCTACAGTTACAGCTGGAGTTGGAGTTGGGGAGCTGGAGTTGAAGTTGAAGTTGAGGCTGTGGAGCTGGAGCTGAGGCTGAAGTTACCTAAATAGGCAAGAAGGCAACACTGAGGCACCAGGTCATAATAATAAACCATTAATATTAATATGCAGCAGCTAAATTTCAAAGCGAGGCCCTTTCTCACTTCCACAGCGATAAGACTAAGGTTGAGTTTTGTATCGAAAATCGAAACAAGTAGTAGGAGAACTCTGAAATGAAATGCACCGTTTTGCTCTACAACATTGTTCACCTAACACACAATATAACATACATATATAATACTTGAATAGCCATTGTTCGCTGATGATTGCCCTTCAACGGTTCGCTCTGTTTCGACTGTTTGTCATTAATTATAATGTCAGTTGGGCGCAGGTGAACACATTAGCATTGCGCATATATTTTGTTAGATGGCATAGATTCCTACTAAAGTACGTAAGACCATTTACTAACTGGATTCGTATTCAGCATTTCCTATTTAAAAAAGTTTCATCTTGATTAGCATAATACTGAACTAACTAACTACATTGAATAAAATAGGCTAGCAAAACGTCTATTTGAAAGTAATAAATATATACAAAGGGAGTTGAAAGCCAGAGCAATAAATTGTCATTTTATAAGCTCTTGCTGAGTCATTATTATTGATATAAGAAGGATCTTTCTTTTCCATATAAACGGAAGGAAGGAAATTTGGAAGGTAATTAAAGAAAGTTGTCAATTCTTGTTAAAGGAACGAATATCCGAAAAACATCAAAGTTGCTTGATTGTGCAGATAACATCATATCCTTTCAATATTTTCTCTAATCTTTGCGAGAGTATTGTGATCCTCTTTGAAAACAGGATATTGCGGAGATATAGAAAATTTGGTCGGCATAATTTGTGTGCCCCCAAAAGTATGCTAAATAAACTATTTGAAAAATTCACATTTAAAAATCCATTACGAAATGCTTGTGTGGTTGTTGTAATTATTTATAATGTAGTTGTTGTATTTATTGAGATTAAATTTGAAGAAGTTGTATTCAATTAAGAGTATTTTGAATAAAACCAAAATATTGCGGTATTATTTTCATAATATACCAAAAATTCTAAAAATATCGATATAGTACCGCATTAAAATTATACCATAGGCACAATATATCAGATTGTCTGTCAGACAGACAGACGGACATGGCTAGATCGTCTCGGCTGTTGACTCTGATCAAGAATATATATATTTTATGGGATCGGAGATGCCTCCTTCTACCTGTTACATACATTTCCTGCCGGCACAAAGTTATAATAAGTTATAAGTTATAATTACACTCTTATTAACTTAATCAAGTTGTTTTTAAATTTGCTAACCAAATAGTTGACAGCATATATATTAATAAAAACTCAGGCACATTGTCTTTTTGAATGTATTCGAGCATAATTTCGAGTACTTCGGAGATTGACCCAACTGTCAACACGCGACTAAGAAATTGAAAACAATGTTGTTACTATACATTTGTTATATTTTTATTTTATTTATTTTTTCAAATTTAAAAAAAATTACTGACGATCATCCGACATTGAAATGTCTTCTCATCCGACATTGAAATCTCTTCTGCCGAAAGAGAATCTAGGCCGAGACTCTAGGTTATCATTACTTGACCTCTCTCATTCAGATCTTTTGAGCGGAATCCACATCCGCTTCAGATTTTCAATGACTTGAACTGAATAGTTCGAAATTCATTTTGTTTGCGGGCAGTCGAAACATTTAAAATGGGCAGAATAAAATTTAACGGAGTTTTCTTACTGATGGTCCTTCAAATATTCTTGGTGGCTACAACAACTGGAGATGAAGTGAGATCAAAGACATAATACTAAGAAGAATAAAGAGTTATTAAAGTGTATCATTTTTCTTCCTATCAGACGTGTGAATCAGACAGAAAAATTGAAGAACAGTGCCGGCTTCATAACTACAAGACTGTGAAGCCTTTGCTAGATTACTTTAGGCAGGTTAGAAATGAGATAGAACAAAGTGAAACTAAGGAAAAGCAGATAAGTGATCTTATGGATAAATATCATGAAATTGTAAAAATTCATGAAACATTCAAGAAGGAGGCAGCTCTATTAAATGAGTATAAAAATAAAGTAATCAAAGGGGAAAACGATTTGCATTTGTGTCAAAATAAAGTTGATAAATCTGAATCTGAAATTAATTCACAACAAAATATTATTCTTAAATTAAAAGAACAACTGACACATAAATCCACCAACTTAGAAAATTGTCAAATTCAATTAAAATCTGTTAATTCTACATTACTTGAAAAAGATGAAAAGATAAAGAAATTGAATGAGAATATTAAAAATAACAAAGAACATCAGAAAACACTTGAATTGGAATTAGAGAAGAGTAAATCTATATTAATAAAGCATGAAAAAGATATTCAGTTATATCGTTCAGAAATCAACGAATTAAATAGGACATCAGAGAACATTAGAGAAGAACAGAAAAAGGTTGAATTGAAATTAAAAGAATGTGAAACTAAGCTTAGTCAATCTGCGCTTGATAAATTAACTCCCACAACGTGTCTCCCTTTCAGAAAATATCCAGGAGTTCATCAACTCAAGATCTCTGGCATAGGTTTATTCAATGTTTTGTGCGATAGTCAGTTAGCTGGACCTGGATGGATTGTAATACAACAACGAGTTGGGGGAAAAGAGAGTTTCAATAGGGATTGGGCAACGTATCGCAAAGGTTTTGGTTCTTTTCAAAGTGATTTCTTTCTCGGATTAGAAAAAATACATCGTATCACGAGCTTGCAGCGTTTCGAACTTTACATACATTTGGTTGCTGAGAATGGAAGAACCTACAACGCTCGTTATGACGACTTCAAAATATCTGATGAAGATAATGGATATGCACTGAGTTTGGGTAAATTCAATGGAACTGTTAATGAGGATAACATGAGAGACAGTGAAAACATGAAATTCACAACATTCGATAACGACAACGACAATTACGATGATGATAACTGCGCACTCTCGTATGAAAGTGGCTGGTGGTACAATTTTTGTTCTCATTGGTAAATATTGAAAATTTTTATTTACGAAGGAATACACATAATTATAGATTTTTGTTGTTTCTTATGCAGTCACTTAAATGCACCATATGGGGGAAATCTACTTTGGACGGAAGAGTGGTTCAAGAGTATTTTACTTAAAGAAGTTAAGATGCTAATTCGCCCAAAGAAGAGATGAAGAAGTGATAAACTGAAAAGCTGAAATTCCCATATTTGACTCAATTATGAAATCATTTATATATAATTGGTGCATTAAGAAATTACGTTCTGAAAAATAAAACGATCGACTATTAAATGCAGCGATTTATTTTTTGAATGGAAATAGTTTTTATTACATTTAATTTATGTTTTGATGTAGCAAATTTTAAGTCTCTAGACGCTTTCAATAGAGGTGCAAATGCTTACAAATCAGTAAACTTATGTTTATCCCGTATATACTTTCTGTCGAATCTTGAATATTAATATAATTTCAGAAATGATCTTCACATATTTGTTTCTTATCTAAACATAAATGATGCAGTTTTGTTACTAATAATATATACAAAATTTTGTTTTTGCAGCATTAGTTGATGAAAAGTTAATAACAATTACCTAAAGCAGTGTATTTTAGTGGGTGCTATAAGTGTATTAATTTGCCTCTTATTAGACAGATGAATTCGACCAACAAATGGTCGAATACAAGTAAGAAAGTTACAGTCGAGTGTGCTCGACTGTGAGATACCCGCTGCCCATTTTGAATAAAAGCTAAATATTGCGGTATTATTCTCAAAATATACCAAACAGACTACAAAATACTTAAAATATACCAAATAGTATTTTTGATATATCAAGAAGGTACCGCATTTAAAATATACCATAGGTTCAAACAAAAAACAAAACAAAAAACAAAACAAAACAGTACCGCATTCAAAATATACCATAGACGGCACAATATACCAGATTGTCAGCCAAAGCAACTAAGACCCCTAGTAAGTAGGCGTGTTTGCCCATACAAAAGTATTTCTTTAATAACTTCGACAATTTGTATCCGATCGCAACCAAATTTTCAGGAATCATAACTACTATAGTTATTATTATATATACTAAAATTCGTTCTAGCTTTAAAATTACGCTTGTTATTCGATTTTTTGATTTTCAGTGGCAGAAGTGGGCGTGGCAAAAAATTTGAAACAAACTTGATCTGCGTGCAAACATAACAAATGCTGTCGAAAAAAAATTATAGCTCTATCTCCAGTGTTTCGTTCGGTCGGATGGACAGACACACAGACGGACATGGCAAGATCGTCTCGGCTGTTGACGCTGATCAAGAATATATATACTTTATAGGGTCGGAGATGCCTCCTTCTACCTGTTACATACATTTCCTGCCGGCACAAAGTTATAATACCCTTCTACCCTATGGGTAGAGGGTATAAAAAGTAAATTTTTTGTAGTCTTAATACGTAATTACTTATTACGTTAATTCGATAATATTATAAAAAGAATATTAAATAGTTTCCAAAGTTGTCATTCGCTTTACACAATTTCACAAAAGTGATTTATTATTTTCCTCCAAGCCCAAGATATTGTCAGGATTCTTAGAACGTGCTTTATCATTGACATTAAACATGATATAACTATTATTATTTTCGTAATATTATTATATTTATTAAATACTCAAACTAGAAGTAAGTGGAAATTGGGTTTTTGTATATATGCTACTTTACTTTACCTTTAATCGATAATTTCGTAAGAGTCCTAAAAAGTTTCCAAAACATTCATTCCCAGAAATGATTTATTATTTTCCCCCAAGACCAGATAAAATTGAAAGTAATACAAAATGAAAATGCAAAGTTCTATTAAAAGATAATTTTCGAGATTTGTAAACAAAAGTGGGATATGAGCATAAACATAGCGTGACGGTCGCAGTCTCAACTGAAATTTGCACTCAGTTTGTGGTGGAAGCGTTGAACAGAAGACACTTGCTGGGCCAAGATGCCAAAAGGAAGCTGACAAGTTGCTAACCAAGCCAACCGAGCAGGAGGATGCACAGAAAGGAGCAGCAGTCGAAGGTCCCGCCAAGCATTCCAAATCGATTACGACAATTTGCAAGATCAAAGACACGACTATCTGTCTCGCTCTCTGCATTTATATTTAGCTCTCTCTCTCTCTGTTTCTCTTTTGCTTAGTCTATGTAACATATTTATTAATAAAACTCCAACTGGCAGACTAGAGAGAGAGAGAGAGAGAGAGTGATGACAGCAGCGAGGATAGAGATGGAAGATCGTCGCGAAACAGAAACAGTTGGTGGTAAGTGAGCAGATCTCTCAGTTGCTCGGAGCAGCACACAAAGTGTTGACAATTGTCCGACCCAAGTCCAACTGCGCAATGGCCTTCGACTTTGACGAGTCCTGCAATCATCGTTAATGATCGCAATGTCCTTGTGCGCTTCAATTTGACAAATCAATTTGTGAGCTAACAGCGTGCGCTCAACAACTCTCCTCTTCGCACTCCGACTCCGTCCTCGACTTCGACTTCGTTTAGCCATCGCGCAGACTTTTCTCTGTTTGAGTTGCCGAACCCGGTGGGACATCGGCTATTCCAGCCGAGGACATTGAGCAGGACACGAAACTGCAGGACACGAACTGCAACCTGTGCCTCTGTACCCAGACAGTAGTTGACAGACCAAACCAAAATGTTTGCCAATAGTCTTTGATTATGCTGACAATCTGTCCTCACAAGGGGTTCTCAATTGTGATCCATGGTCTGAGTGTCCTTGCTACTACAAAACTTTTGACATACATTTGATGAAAACATTGCAATTACTGTGAAGGTTAATAATGACGATATTACCTAAATAACAAAATGTAGCTATTCTATCATAAATGATTTAATTTATTATTGTTCGTATTTGATTATTTAAAAATATAAATAAAAGCAAGTAAGAAAGCTACAGTCGAGTGTGCTCGACTGTGAGATACCTGCTACCCATTTTGAATAAGAGCAAAATATTGCGGTATTATTTTCAAAATATACCGAAAATACTACAAAAATACCGAAAATATGCCAGTTGGTATATTTGGTATATCGTATATCGGTACCGCATTCAAAATATACCATAGGCGGCACAATATACCAGATTGTCAGCCAAAGCAACTGCGACCCCTAGCAAGTAGGCGTTTTTGCCCATACAAAAGTATTTCTTTAATAACTTCCACAATTTTCATCTGATCGCAGTCAAATTTTCAGGAATAATAACTCCTATTGTTATTATCGTATACACCAAAATTCGTATCTTTAAAATTACGCTTGTTATTCGATTTTATTGATTTGTGGGGGCGGAAGTGGGCGTGGCAAAAATTTGAAACAAACTTGATCTGCATAACAAATGCTATCTCTTATAGTCGCTGAGATCCAGTGTTTCATACGGACAGACACACAGACAGACAGACGGACATGGCTAGATCGTCTCGGCTGTTGATGCTGATCAAGAATATGTATATTTTATAGGGTCGGAGATGCCTCCTTCTACCTGTTACATACATTTCCTGCCGGCACAAAGTTATAATACCCTTCTATTCTATGGGTAGCGGATATAATTATACTCTTATTAACTGAATCAAGTTGTTTTTAAATTTGCTAACCAAATAGTTGTCAGCATATATATTAATAAAAACTCAGGCCCATTATCGTTTTGAAAGTATTCGAGCATAATTTCGAGTACTTCGGAGATTGACCCCACTGTCAACACGCGACTAAGAAATTAAAAACAATGTTTTTATTTTATTTATTTTTTCGAATTTAAAAAAAATTACAGACAATCATCCGACATTGAAATCTCTTCTCATCCGCATTGAAATCTCTTCTGCCGACAGAGAATCTACGCCGCGACTCTAGGCTATCATTACTTGACCTCTCCCGTTCAGATCTATTGAGCGGAATGCAAATCGGCTGCACTGACTTTAACGAAATATTCAGTTCCAAATTCATTTTGTTTGCGGGCAGTCGAAACATTTAAAATGGGCAGAATAACATTTAACAGAGTTTTCTTACTGATGGTCCTTCAAATATTCTTGGTGGCTACAACAACTGGAGATGAAGTGAGATCAAAGACATAATACTAAAAAGAATAAAGAGTGACTAAAGTGTATACCTTTTCTTCCTATCAGAAGTGTGAATCAGACCGAAAAATGGAAGAACAGTGCCGGCTTCATAACTACAAGACTGTCAAACCTTTGCTCGACTATTTTAGGCAGGTTAGAAATGAGATAGAACAAAGTGAAACTAAGGAAAAACAGATAAGTGAATTAAATTCTGATCTTATGGAAAAATATCGTGAAATTGTAAGAATTCATGAAACATTCATGAAGGAGGCAGCTCTATTAAATGAGTATAAAAACAAAGTAAACAAAGGGGAAAACGATTTGCAATTGTGTCAAAATAAAGTTGATAAATCTGAATCTGAAATTAATTCAAAACAAAATACTATTCTTAACTTAGAAGAGCAACTATCAGATAAATCCACCAACTTAGAAAATTGTCAAGTTCAATTAAAATCTTTCAACTCTAGTTTAATTGAAAAAGATGAAAATATAAAAGCTCTTAATTCTAGATTAATTGAAAAAGATGAAAATATAAAGAGATTTAGTGAGAATATTAAAAATAAAACAGAACATCAGAAAGCACTTGAGTTGGAATTAGAGAAGAGTAAATCTATATCAATAAAGAATGAAAATGATATTCAGTTATGTCGTTCAGAAATCAACGAATTAAATAGGACATCAGAAAACATTAGAGAAGAACAGAAAAAGATTCAATTAAAATTAAAAGAAAGTGAAACTAAGCTAATAGATAAAGAAAAGGATAAATCCACCAACTTAGAAAATTGTCAAGTTCAATTAAAATCTCTTAATTCTAGATTAATTGAAAGAGATGAAAATATAAAGATATTTAGTGAGAATATTAAAAATAACACAGAACATCAGAAGAAACTTGAGTTGAAATTCGAGAAGAGTAAATCTACATTAATAAAGCAAAAAAAACTTATTCAGTTATGTCGTTCAGAAATCAACGAATTAAATAGGACATTGGAGAACAATAGAGAAGAACAGAAAAAGATTCAATTGAAATTAACAGAAAGTGAAACTAAGCTAATAGATAAAGTAAAGGATAATCAGTTATGTCAATCTGAACTTGATAAATTAACTCCCACAACATGCATCCCTTTCGGAGATTATTCAGGAGTTCATCAACTCAATGTCTCTGGCATAGGTTTATTCGATGTTTTGTGCGATAGTCAGTTAGCTGGACCTGGATGGATTGTAATACAAGAACGAGTTGGGGGAAATGAGAGTTTCACTAGGGATTGGGCAACGTATCGCAAAGGTTTTGGTTCTTTTCAAAGTGATTTCTTTCTTGGATTAGAGAAATTACATCGTATCACGAGCTTGCAGCGTTTACTTTACATACATTTGGTTGCTGAGAATGAAAGAACCTACAACGCTCGTTATGACGACTTCAAAATATCTGATGAAGATAATGGATATGCACTGAGTTTGGGTAAATTTAATGGAACTATTGTGGATAGCATGAGATACAATGAAAACATGAAATTCTCAACATTCGATCACGACAACGACAATGCTGATGATGATAATTGCGCAATCATATATGAAAGTGGCTGGTGGTACAATTATTGTTCTACTTGGTAAATATTTTTATTTTCGAAGGAATACACATAATTATTGATTTTTGTTGTTTCTTATGCAGTAATTTAAATGCACCATATGAAGATCTACATTGGTACAACATTGAGTACATTTTCATTAAAGAAGTTAAGATGTTAATTCGCCCCAAAGAAGAGATGAAGAAGTGATAAACTGAAAAGCTGAAATTCCCATATTTGACTTAATTATGTAATCATTTATATATAATTGGTGCATTAAGAAATTGCGTTCTAAAAAATAAAATGATCGACTATTTAATTCAGCGACATATTTTTTTAATGGAAATATTTCAGTTTTTATTACATTTATTGTATGTTTTGATGTAGCAAATTTTCAATCTCTACACGCTTTCAATAGAGATGCAAATACTTAAAAGTCAGTAAACTTATGATTAGGTTGTATATATCCTTTCAGTCGGAGCTTGAATATTAATATAATTTCAGAAATGATCTTCACATATTCGTTTCTTATCTAAACATAAATTCTGCAGTTTTGTTACTAATAATACATAAAACATTTTGTTTTTGCAACATTAGTTAATGAAAAGGTAATATTAATTACACAAAGCAGTGTATTATAGTGGGTGCTATAAGTGTATTAATTTTCCTCTTATTAGACAGATGAATTCGACCAACAAATGGAAGAACAGTGCCGGATTTACAAGTAAAAAAGCTGCAGTCGAGTGTGCTTGACTGTGATATACCTGGTACCCATTTTGAGTAAAAGCTAAATATTGCGGTACTTTTATCCTTTCGCTACTTTCTCCTTTATTTAACATTTCCCGCATCTGGCACATAATTGCGTCTTATGTAAAATGCCATAATATATATGTATATAGTAAATAAAGTTGACATTATGATGGCACAATATACTCGCATTCTGAGTCGTAATATACGTTGTTGTCATTGCTCAGCAATTTCGCACGCATTTTATTTTCGAAAGTCGTCTATAAGATCGTTGAGATCGTGCATCTGCATCTGTCTTTAGCTGCAGTTGCAGTGGCAACAACCAACAACGCCAAGCATTTCATGTGGGCGTTGAAAATGCCGCCTCGTCCGTTGTGGTAATTACCACTCTTTGTATTATATTCAGTATTCGCAGTGTTAAAGCGTATTTCAGATTTGTTTTCATTGTGTTGTTATTATTGTTAGCACAAAGTCTAGTCTAAAGTAGGCTAAAAATAACAAGTTAGAAAGATACATTCGAGAGTGCTCGACTGTGAGATACCCGCTACACATTTTGAATAAAAGCAAAATATATATTATATACCATTAAAAATAAAAAAAGTTTGTAACCCGGACGGGCTCGAACCCGAGTACTCTACCACCAGAGCTATCGCAGTGCCTCTATGCATACAGATACAAATATAGAGGCGAGCATGTATATACGTATACGTATGTGTACGCATACAAATAACTGGTTGTTGGTGGCATTATAAAATTGTATTAAGTCTTTAATTTTGCGAATAATATTGTAGTGTCGCGATTATTTTGTAGTTTAATCGATTAATGATTCAATAAATTGAAACCCATTTTTCGAGACAATTAAATCGCTAATTGAAACAAATTAATCGATTAATATGTATCATATGATAAATCAAGCCATCACTATTCTCGAGCCATCACTATTCTCGTCTGTCAAATATTTCTCACAATTGTGTTTCGTTTTTTTGCTGCTCTGATAAAAGTTTTGTTAGAAATGTTTTCATTTCAACCACAAAAAAATCGAGCACCACTAATTGAAGCGGCTGCTTGGGGTCATTGTGAAATTGTCCTAGTGATGCTCAGGAACAACTTCAATGTAAATGAAAGTTGTGAAAATGGGGAAACGGCGCTCATGGTTGCCAGCGCGGGCGGTTATGTTGATGTGGTGAATGCACTGCTAAGCCATGGCGCCAACATTAAGGAGCACAATGTGATTGGACATACACCGCTGATGAAGGCCGCATGTGCCGGCCATGTGGAAGTAGCCAAGGTTAGTATCGAGTCATAGGCAGTAAATTGACCATTGAAAAGTGATTAGAATCCGAGATTTGATTGCAACTGTCTTCAGTGACGAGAATCGAATCAATGATTTCGTTATTAGATATCTTATCTGATGTATAGAGAATGTATAAACTACTCTCACCCTTTAATCTGCTGATTAATCTAATGTTTAATGTCTCTCTCATAGGTACTTCTCGAGCGTGGAGCCGAAATCAACACCCGTTCCAATGAGTACAACGAGAATGCATTGTCAGTGGCTAGCTATAAGGGTCATATTGATATGGTGCGTTTCCTACTGCAAGCTGGCGCCGATCACTTGAACTTCGCTCTTTCAGCAGCTTCAACAGGTGGCCAAGTGGAAGTAGCGCAATTATTACTAGACTCCGGAGCGCAAGTCAATAGTTCCACTTACCCACTGCCATCGCCGCTCGAATGTTCCATTAACAATAGTAACGTTGAGGTTACCACTTTGCTCATACAGGCCGGCGGCAACATTAATGGGGCCATTACAAATGGCAACACGTATCTCATGATGGCAGCTGGCAAGGGGGACGTGAGAATGGTGAACTTACTATTGGAGAGCGATGCGGATGTGGATGCAAAGATGGAAAATGGAGACACGGCGCTGATGATTGCCTGTCAAAAAGGACATACCGTTGCGGCTAGTGTGCTCCTCTCATATGGCGCTAATCTGGAGCACAAGACGAAGGACAACCGTACGCCACTTATGGAGGCTAGTCGTGCCGGCCACTTGACGACCGTGAACTTACTTATCGAGAAGGGCGCACGCAAGTAAACTTGGCTTCGCTTGCTGTCCATTTTGGTTGCTCACTCGCACTTTTTTTATTATATGTACTTATATATAAACAGCTAGAGACTGAATAAATATTGTTAAATACACAATATTAAAAGAACATTTAAAGCTGGCCTTTTTTTTGTATTTTGCTCTAGAAAGCATATTTTTAATGTAGTACTAAATCAATATACCGAATATTGTATTTGGTATATTTTTAGTAGTCTGCACTCGATGGTCTATTTTGAATGTAGTATTATATCAATATACCAAATATAACCTTTGGTATATTTTTAGTATTATTACGATATATACCTATGTATGTATTTGGTATGTATATCTTGAAATTAATACCAGTCTATTTTGAGTTGTCAGTTGACCACACTCGACTGTAGCTTTCTTACTTTCTTACTTTTTTTTTTAATACGGGTAATTCCATGACAGAATTTGTCTCGTGCGAGCCTCTTTACATTGAAAATAACATAAGCTGAAACAATTTTGAAAATAAGAAGTTTATTTTTTTTAGCTCTAGATAAGTACTTTAATTAGAGCTAAGAATGGTTTTGGAATTTTCTTTCTGTTTTGTTTTCTGTTGTGATAACAAATTAACCAATTCGTACGCAAAACCAAAAAATGAACGAAATTATATATTTTATCGGAAAACAAATCAAATTCCTAAAATCAATCTTAGCTCCAAATATAGTGCTTATCTAGATAGAATAACATTCACTTATTTTTAAAATTGTTTCAGTTTATGTTATTTTCACTGCAGTGCACTGTAAAAAGACTCGCACGGGACAAATTTTGCCATGGAATTACCCATATCTTGCAAGTAAACTTGAAGCTACCAGCAAAGTATTGTCCTATTATATTTACGCGTTATTATATTATCCTCTAGAGCTGAAGATTATATAATTATTCTCAAATATCATAAGGTGGATCCCAAGAGCGGGACACAATACTCTTTAATTATATTAAAAAGCACGTGGGGCAAGTGACTTTCTGAACTGCTGCTTGCTACTGATTTCTGTTCCCCTAGTATTTCATCCTATGATTTCGCACTTTTCAGCCCATCGTAATGCCATTTTCTTCGTAAATAACAAAAACTACTTCAATAACTACTACTACTTCAACCAATATTTCTCATTTCAATCTGTTAAAATACCAGGCGAACATAATAGAGTAGCAGGTGGATTACTTCTCGCACAGGAGAAATCCAAAAGTGAATACAATTATTCTCCCAAGAGCGGGAGACAAAACTCTCCAATTACAAGTGACTTTCTGTTCTGCTGCTTACTGCTGATCTCTGTTCGCCTGGTATTTGACTCGATAATTTCGTAGTATTTAGCCCTTCGCAACGGCAATAAACATCAAAAATGTCATTGATGATAACAACAATAACAATTAAAACGTTAAAATTAATTGCAACTGGAGTAAAGCTCTGTAGCGCTTTTAAACAAATATTAAACTGATTCTATTCAAAATAGTTCATTTTGCGCAGTTTAAGAAGCAGTTACAAACAGTATTGAATAAAATTAGTTACAGTTCAGCCATATCCTTTCGAAATTTAAAAGGACATCGTTTCTGCACATTATAGGTCTATCGATCTGCATTTAAGAATATAGATCTCATATATGTAAGTATTAAACACTTGGCTAAACTCCAAGAGAAACAACCTTGCGCCAAAGAACATCGCCTACCCTTTTTTTATTAAATTAAATACTTACCTTACTTACAGTTGCATTGAAGACTTCTTTGATTTTAAGAGATCAAATAAAAACAAAAGTCTGATATATATATTTTTTTTATTTTTAATTTTAAATATGCCTTTCCCAATAAATATTTACATATTTGCAAAATAAAAAAAGAAATTTAAATTCGGCATTATCTCTTTTTTTTATTATCAATAATTGTTTTGTTTTCAACAGCATTTCGAGAGTTATACAAATAATTTTATAAATATCATAATAAAAAAATTTTTATCTTTTGACGCCTCATGAAAAATTATTCTATTAATCGCTAAATAATTCTTAATCATAATACAACATTTTAGCTATATTCCACTAAATCTTTAAAAATCGATCTAACTAAATCATATCATAAATATTCAAAGATATTCAAAAATTTTCACAGCGCAATAAAGTAAAAGAGCAAGAGTTTAAGTTGCTCAACTAGTTCATTGAGCATAAATAGAGCTAAGATCTATGCACATTATCCTTGTCGATCCTTGACTTAGAGACTTTCTCCTGCAGCCTGTTGAAGCAAACACCTCATTAGCAAGGATTATCGGCCCGTTCGACATAGACGTGAAGAGTCCGAGTGTCCTCATTGTGCTCGCTCTCTGATCTGTCTACCTGACTTTGACTTCACTTCGTAGCGAGCACAGAAATAGAAATGGGAATGAAGAAGAGGTTGGGAACGGGAACGAGCTGAAAAGCTAAGCCTTTCCCGTTCTTAACTCTTGCTTGGAAAGGGGTTTGTGGCCGGACTTCAGAGCTGCGCATGCGCTTCGACTGGAAACAGAGAAAAAGAAAGAGAAACAGAAACACAGAATGACAGCAAATAAAAGTTTATGGTGCATCGTAAATGAGTGAGGGAAACCTTTAACCTTTTGCCTGGCCCTGCGCGCTTCCTGGCAGCAAAGGATTATTTCCGAATCTACCTAATCCTCGAGCTGTGTTTATGTTGTCTCTCTCTTACACCCACAACCTTTCTCTCTCCCTCTCTTTGGTTTTGTAGTGCTCGCTAAATCCTTTCGCAACCCAGCTATTTCGTCTCTTGGAACTGAAATTCGCATTCGAATTCGCGCAGTTTATTTTGGGACAATCCACAGCTCATTTAGGAGGCTTGTCTGCCGCCAGAACCCTGTAAATATTTTGAGGTTTTGCGCTTCTTATGCCTCAGGCACCGCCTGATATACCTGACACCGTCTTTACGAGTCTATAAAATGCAAAATACGATTATAATTGGACCATGATCAGGGGCAGCATTGCAACAGGTACAACAGACTCGACTTACGGCAAAAGTCATTTATAATAATGGCTAAACAAAAAGGCAGATATTTGATAGAGACACGATTGATGTGGCTTATCGAAGATTTAATACACTAACAAGAAATTCAAATATGGAAACTATTATTTGGCAATATGTAGTAGAAACTGCAATTTTTTTTTTTTTGAAGACTAAAATGTTTTAAATGAATGTAAGATGTTAATTTGTTAATGAGTTTTAATAAAACAAAAACAAATTAAAATAACTTTTTTAAATTTCAATATTAAAAACTGAATTTATCTAAAAAAATACTTAAATAGTGTTTGTTTATTTTGATGTATAAACTATTCAGAAAAGTTATTAACGGACCATTTCCTTGTAAACACTAAATTCATCGAAACAAATTTTCCATATCATACAACTTTTCTGAAAATTCTAGAAAAAATATTTTGTTTCAAAATAAAACTAAAAAAAAAGAATTAACTTGATTAATGATTTTAATTATTGAACCCCAATAATTTTATTGTTTGATTATTCAATTTATTAAATTAAAAACTAAATTAGAATGAATATATAATTGCAAAAGAATAAAGAGTTAACTCATTTAAATAAATTAAACTAAAAGTGTTTTTTTTTAATCTTTCTTAAATTAAAATATTTTTGAATTGGAAGAATTGTATTTTCTGACTTCCTTAAAAAGCGTCATATAATCTTGGCTCATATTGACCAAACTCGAATTGTCTGTTAGGGTATATAAAATTAAATTAAATCTGTGGCTCATCTGCTGCTGTGGTTGTTGCTGTCGCTGTTGCTGTGGTTGCTGCTGTGGCAGCTACTCATATGTTAAATTACAATTTTCGTAGCTTTGTCGGTTCAACACATTGTCGGTTCATTAATCAAGACGGCGAAGCAAGTAGCCTCCGCCCATGATCTGCTGCTGCTGCTGCAGCTGGACAAGATTGGGGTACAAATAGAGCGGCTACAAAAAGTTCATTAGTCTGACAAAGTAAAGGTTCAAGTCCAAGAAATACTTGTAACACAGTCAAAGCAAAGACTTGAGTTGTAATTCTTTATCGCTACCGAAAATTAATGCGTAATATTTTGGATTTGTGGCATTTACAAAAACATTTGTCGAGCGGAGCTTTCTCAGCTACCGTGCTTCTCTAGGGTCGAATGGGGATCGGAGTTGGGATCGGGGTTGATGAATCAAATTTTAATTAAAGTTTATTGAGTTTATTGCATTATTAGCTTGGCTGGAGCCAAATCCCAGTGAAATCGTTGGGTGCTATTAAATTGGCATTAGACAAGCTTCAAAATTGGGCTAACCTAAAACGAACGAAACAAAAGTCCAACTATTTAGCCATGAGATAGCAAGAAACTCAACAACAAGGTAAAAATACAATTTCATCGAATGGAAGAAAAATAACAAAACTGCCAAGAGATTGATAGAAATCTTTAGTACTAAATGAGATTCGGTTGTCGCAATTTGCAGTCGGATTTTTTGGCAAACAATTTTCGCACTCTACCTGGAACTGCGATCCTAAGTCGATTTCAAAGTCAATATTTACTTTTGGTCTGCACAAATATTGTAGGAAAAACTAGATTAAAATAATAACACAGAGATACAAACAGAAAACTGAGAGGATCAAGGATCAAGGACCAAGGGATTGTCTGGGGATGAGCGATGTCTGTTGAAGTATGACTTCATTAATTGCCACTTGTTGCACACGTAGAAAAGATTTAGATTTTGGGTTCAGAGCAGAGCAGAGCGGAGAGAGAGAGGTGTGAATTTGAGGTAAATGCTTAGGGGCAATTACTCAATTCGATAGAATTGATGGGCAATTAACACCTTGGTTGGAGTTTGAGCCACTTTTAATGATGACGACTGCAACTAGAGTTCTCATTTAGAGCCAAATGTATTGCCAACTTCCGCAATGGAAGATTTCTATTTCTCTGTTTTATTTTTGTGTTTTTAGTTTTTGGAGTTTTGCTTACTCACAGCATGGCGTCCTCGAGTCCTTATGTCCCGTTGAGTTTGTTGAAATCTTGTGCCAAAACTCGGAACACGAAATGCGGAATGCGGGATGCGTTCGATACTTAAGGTCTCTAATGGCTCGCAACGAGATTTTCCGGAATCCTGCTGGCAACAGAAGCGTGTCAAGGTCCTGCAAGGCTACTGAATGAGCACAGCATGTCCTGGCAGTTCCAGGAGCTGGATAGAAGCGTCTGCTCTTCTAGTATAAATTAGCATATATTTAGTTGTAACTTTGAAGAAACTAAATAGAGTTTTATACGAATTGCAGTTGAGTTAAATGAATGCGTCTTCTTTTGCTATAAATTGGGATATATACTTATAGATAATGTCCTGGCAATTTTAGAAATACATCTTTATATAGACTTTTATTTATATAAATTATCATTGTATTTATTTTCAACTTAAAGATACATTCTTGAAGGTAGAAAGATCAATCCACCTTCTCTTTCTCATTAATTAACAACTTAAAGATACAACTTAAAGATACATTCTTCAAAGTAGAAAGATCTATCTGCCTTTTCTTCATAAATTAACATTGCTATAGATGTATGTATAAATTATCATATATTTATTTGCAACTTATAGACACTATATACAGATGTACTCTCCAAAGTAGTACTCAGGAATAGGCTAAATGCTCTTACAACTAAGGATATAACTACATATAGCTTGTAGAACCACTCGAGACTTGGTGCTAGCATAGTGTAACATGATTCTTTGGCGAGATTAAAGAGGTGATATTCCGGCGTTCTCTAGTACCAGGAGTGATAGAACGGCTGTGGCGGCATCGCTGTGTAATTCATCTTCGAGGGCGAGGAGAAAGCGGCGGCTGCTGCGGCGGCTGCATTGAAGTTCTGCGGCATGAAGTGTGACGAGCTGGTGGCAGGATAATGCGGTGTGGCATACTGCGCATGTGCATGCGGATGCGGCGCATGCGGATGATGGGGATGCGGGGCATGAGGATGCGTTGACGATGGTGCATATGGAGCATATTGTCCGGCTGGATGCTGATAGGCATGATGGAACATCTGGTGAGCGGCAGTTGCTGCCGAGCTGGGAACTGTCACCTCCAGAGCATTGCTCGTCGAGCTGGTCGAGTTGAGGGAATCCTCAGGCGATAGTGGGGCATTGGGACGCAGACTGGCGCTCCAGTTGGTGTAGAGCTGCGACTGCGATTGGGCCACCAGATCGGCTGTTTCCACTTTGAGAGCAGCCGAGAGATCATCGCTGTCGTTGACCAGCGAAGAGGAGGAAGTGGCTGCCTCGTTGCCACTTGAGGCACCCACGACGACAGCGGACAAGCTGTTGGGGGTGGGCGGCAGCTGGCCGAAGCCGGTGGAGCAGATGGACTCATTGGGACTCTCGTTACGTGGCATTGTCTGATGCGGCTCAGATGCAGTGCTGTAGACGGCGCCCAATTGCGAGGCATCGTAGTGCTCCGGAGCGACGGCGGAATTGCTCGCCGAGCTGGGCATGATGTAGCTGGCGGTGGTGCTGGCAGCGGGATTGTAGAACTGATGATGATGATGCGACGGCGGCGGCGAGAGATTGCTGCTGCTGCCTGTGACGGGAGCTGGATTGCTGTAGAAGTCGTACTGATGATGCTGGTACACTGCATCGATGCTGGGCATCATGGCCAGCGGGGTCAGCTGATGTGAGCTGGCCACACTGCTGTGATTGAGGCTGTGACTGCTCTGGCTGCCTCCCACAGTTGGTGCCGCAGCTGCCACGACGCTGCTGCCTGCCACTGAGGTGTGTTGCTTGCGGAGACGGGCGCGACGATTGCTGAACCACACCTGGATGCGTGCCTCGGTGAGATTGGTGCGCTGAGCCAGCTCCTCGCGCGTAAAGATGTCCGGGTATTGGGTGCGCTCAAAGGCGCGTTCCAGCTCCTCCAGTTGTGTGGCGGAGAAGGTGGTGCGGCAGCGACGTTGCTTGCGCTTGAGAGCGATGCCCGGCTCGGATTCGCAGTCGGAAATATCCTCATCGGAGGGCTTGTGTTGGTTGTGTGCGGAATTGGAGCTGCACGAGCTGGATGACAGTTTGCCGCCGGTATTATCGTGATCATTGTCATTGCTATCGCTGCTGCCGTTCGCATCGCGGCCACGCACCAGGCGCGAGATGGCGGACACCGAAGGCACCATGCTGCGATCACAGATACCCTCCCTGATCAGCTTGTCGCGTATCTCCCAGGAGAACATGCCCGGATTGCTGCGTTTGTACTCCTCAATGCGACTCTCGATCTCGGGCGTGGCAATGCGTGGCTTGGAGCCACCAATCACGCCGGGACGTATGGAGCCCGTCTCCTGATAGCGATTGAGGATCTTGGAGACACAGCCATGGGAGACGCGCAACTGACGCGAGATGACGCAAGGACGAATGCCATCGGCGGCCATTTCGACGATCTTCAGACGAATGTTGTTTGGCAGTGGACGACCGTTGATGAAGACGCCGCCCAGCTGATTTACGCGTCCTTGGCCGCTGTTCATATCTAGCAAAGAGAGAGAATAGGAAAAAGAAAGTTAGCGAGGAACTAGAAGCGAAGCGTGTGCCACTTGATTTACGACACCTCGCACAATTGACTTCCCGGGAAGAGGAAACGTCGATCGTCGTGTCGAAGGTCGCACACTAATTGCTCAGGTTGTTGTTGTTGTTTTTGTTATTGTTAACCTTGTCTTGTCGACACATACCTTGCATTGCTGTGTATCCATTGAAGAAGGGTCTGTGCATGGCGGCGGCAAAGGCGGTTACAGTCATAGTTCACACGGCCTTCCCCAAATCCAAATTAAATGTGGCGACAACTCACTTCACTCGCTATCGCTACCGCTATCGGTATCGTTATCGATAGCCAAATCGAATTGCGAAATGTATTTTGTTACAGTTTCATAAGCCAACGAAGCAACGGTTACTTTATTTGTTTTTCTTCTTATTTTTCGCAATCAATTCGTTGTACTTGCAGAGCGCGACGAAAACGTAGGCGACGTAAAAATGTGAACAAAGTTGTAGACGAGACGTAGACGTTAACGGAGGCCACGAAGTTGTATGTCTGACTCGTTGCGCAGTCTGTGTCTAACTAACTTCATCAGTGCAGCAGCGTCCAAGATCGTTGCCTTTCTGTGAAGCAGCGACGTCGACAGCGAGAGCAGCGACGACAGCAAGTCAAGATGTCAGCCATTGCGGCAGGTAAACAACCACGCGGACCAATCGCAGCACTTGCCATAGTTGCCTCTCGTTCACGCTTGTGCGCGATCATAGCGCATGGCAGTTGCTTGGGCAGTGCCGACTTCTCTCACTAGGGGGCGGCATTTTGACGAGCGCCATCAGTGGGCCAATGGCAGCAGCGTAGGGCTCCAAATAACCTTGACTGTGGAGTTTGCAGCTCGAGTCCTTGTCCTTTTGACCCAATTCTGCAGCTGGTTAATCGAATTGGACATTGAATGCAAGTCATAATGCAATCGAGTACGCATTAATTGTTTTACAAGCGTATTAGATCCTTTATTGATACCTCATTAGTACTAAATTATCAATCAGTGGAAGAGTCAAATAATAAGTCGTTTTGCATTGCCGCGGAGCAGTTGTCCCGTTATCGTCGGCCCAGGCGTAGATCGAGTTTTGTTGTAAGCAATTTGGTAAACTTTACGAATTCCAAAAATGCATTATTATACTTTATCACAAGTGTGCAAATTGACGTGTAACTATCGTTTCATAGTGTTTGGGTATCAGTGCTTCTGTTTCATAGTGTTTGGGTATCAGTACTTCTGTTCAAGCTTATAAAAACATTAACATTAAAGTATTAATTGAAGTTGTCTTTATATTTACTTTATTAGAAGTTATTTCGTTATTCATTTGAGACAGCTTTTACTTAACGTTTTCAAAAAAAATTGATTTTATTGAATTTGGTAAATTTCAAGCATTCATTTCAATTTTACTTTGCGTTTTCACATATATTTATTTTGTTTTTATTTTTACTTATTCAAATAATTATTACTTATAAATTTGTTGTAGTAATGCATCGTTTGAAACCAGCAGAAAGCTTTTCAATTTAATATTTTAACAAGATCATCGCTCTTTGCTATTCATAAATATTTACATTTAATAAATTATATGTATCTATCATTACTTTATTTTCATAAATTGTATTGTAATTAAACCAACAAAATTTCTTTCACTTAACCTTAAAATTTTATAAATTTTAATTCAAAACTAGTTAATTAGTTCATATTTTTTTCGAATTAAATGTTATATTATTATTTTATTATATTAATTCAACAATAAATATATACGAATTTGTACCTTCTGCCTTCTGTTTATTTAATTTCTATGTATATTTTAATAATTGAAAATTTTAAACTTGCTTAAGAAATTTGAATTTTATTTATTTATTTTTCAAATGCCTTCTGTTATTTTCAAACTTTCATTATCCCCTTTTCTTGTGGGCATATCATATCCTTGTCACGCTTAAGCATTTAATGTGACGCTGCTGTCGCGGTCATCTCATGGTGGTGAAGTTGGAATTGAAGTGGAAGGTGGAGTCAGAGTCGTAGACGGAGTCGGAGTCGGAGTTGTGTGTCGGGTCAGCGAGCGTGTGAGTTTGATTAATTGCCGAATTTCACGCAACGAAAACAAAGAGCCGCCAAGAGGCAAGAAGGGGAAATATGTATGGAAAAGAAAGCCAATCTATATGAGTAGAAAGCACCCACTGTGAGCGCCAAGAGGTTGGAATTAATGATGCCGCTGCAAACATTAAACGCCAGCGCGGAAATTGCTATCGAAGATCAGGAGTTCGTGACGAAATGCTGCATCCTGACTAAACAAGGACAACGGAGGCCGCAGGCCAACAAAGGACTTGGGTTTCTACTGCTCGGTGCGGCTGCCCGTTGGCATTTTGGTAAAGCAAACCCAACGGGAGTTGGGAGTACCAAAGAACGAAAACAGCAATATTTGCGCCTAGCGGGACAACAGTGTTGACCTTGAGATTAGAGCTGACCTTGGCAGCAGATTGAGAGGAATCGATATCGAAATCAATCGCGATCGTGATGTCTTTGATCTCGCCTTATAACCAATAAGGCGACAAATGAAGTGCAAATTCAATCGCGTTGATTTCTCGATTTGCGCGAACAATGCGGAGTGAAAAGGGAATGTCATATAACGCTAATTTCGCGCTATCAACGCGCTGGCAACGATGGCAGGCATCAAAGTCCGGCAAACAGTGCAATTGAAATCTCTATAGACTAAACACAGTAGGAGACAGCGAAACCATAAACGGTGACGATGACGGTGACGCTGACGGTGCAACAACGTCGTCACAATTTCCACGAAAAGCCAAGCCCCGGATGAATAAAGAGTGCTAAAAGACTTTTTATGATGCCACCTACGGCGCTATGAATGAATATCAACTCTCTTGCAAGTTTCTGCTGCTTCCTACCTGCCACAGAATGTTGCATGCCACCTCGCTGTCTTAGTCGAGGCGTGCGTCTTCATTCTGCGCAAACAAATAGTCCTTTAATCGATTGCATTGGAGTCTCTACTCACTCCCTCTTTCCCTCACTCACTCTCTACCTCCCTCTCTCTCTCTTTTCCTCTACCTTCCACAGCTTTACCTTCTCCACCTGACACCTGTTTATGTTGCATCCTTAATCAAGTTAGTCGTGGTTACATCACGCTTTGCTTTCCACAAATTCACAATCACAACCTTCTCTCTCTCTCCATCTAACGATCTCTTTCACTCCCGTGCAATCGATTCGTTTTGGGCCAACGTAATGTCGTCGTCTCTATGGAATGGCCTTGATTGCATCGCTACCCAACCTTACCCCTGCTCCTTTTCTTGACCTCTCCTAATGTCTTTATCAGTCGCTCTGTATATCGACTATTGTTTTCGTTCACGCTGATCTTTGCTGCCGTGTAACAAATTTCCATATAATCCACACAACAAGCTGAGTCTCCAGTGATTGCACCACATGTGGAGCAAACACTGATCATACATTGCGAATTCATATGAAGAAACAGAAACAAGGCATTTCAAATTAAATAATGAAATAGATCAATCTTCACATTTCAATTCAATAAAACTAAGATAAAAATAAATAAACTAATATAAAACAACATTAAAGACAATTTAGTTGGTTCAAAAAAATGTTTTTTTTTTCAAAATTAAGTTCATTTAAATAGTTTACTGAAGTATTAAATTGAATGAAATAAGATAAAATAAAAACGTTTGGGCTATGTTTTAATATAATTTATTTAAACTTCATTTTTAAGTTAAGTGGTAGCACTGCAATAAAGTAAGAAAAATAAGTAAAAAATTCAAGCGATCTTTTGTAAAGAGTAAAATAGACGAGATAAAAAAATTTTCCTTACAATAAGTAACATAAAATACATGGTATTTTACGGGCTCTGACAAAATGAAAAAAATTACCAATTATTGTGAAAACTTTTGCTCGATCAAGCATTTATATTTTGAAACATTCTTGACGTTGTTTTACGCTGTATTGATCCGAAAAAAATCTTCTTTAAATTCCGAACAGTAATAAATAAAGTAGTTTTAAAAAGATCACACACTCTGCACTGTTAGCGGGCGTAGATTGACTTCTGGTCTAATCCGCAGTTAGTTTTGGTAAATACGAGAGGCAGTATGCAAAATCAGTTGCTGCCCCCGGGCAGCGGACAGTTGGCAACTTAAAGTAGCAACAGTTGCAGGCGAGTCTGTCCTTTTTCCCAGCAATGCTGACAAGGAGCAAAGCAGGAGACTTAAGGGGCGATCGTAAAACGAAATCCTTGCTAAAGCATGCAAACAAATAGAAACAAACGACGAGATTAGAGGGAAAAGTCGAACAGCTTAGCGAGTGATCCTCGCGAAGATCGCCAGTTGACTTTTTCAAATATTTTGGGCAAAACTTTGAGCAGAAGTTGAGCTGAGCTACAACAACGTCGTGGGCACGATTATAGCGGCTAATCGCATTACAGTCCAACGTTTTATTGATCAACATTTGTAAACGATTTTGCATGGCCGCCGAGCTCAACGAGTTAAACCTGGCTGGCGTCTCAGGTAGCCAAGTCGTCGACTTCTAGATGCTCAGATGCGGCTTAACGCAGCTAACGCCCCTCGAGACCCGCGAGGGCTTTCCCGATCCCTGGCGAAGTGGCAGCCTCCTGTGAACACCTCCTCTTCTTCATCGTGCTGCGATCAGCAGCAAGGCGAATCGCGATTAACCCTTGCCTTTGCCTTTTGGCATGTGTTTAGTTCGGCTAATTGAAGGCATTAGTTGTTTGTGGGTCACGAGCTGGCTTCCTCGGAACTCCATTGTCTGCAAATTAGCATATTTTATATTTCGATTGAAAGGCCAGATCGCTACCCACACAATGCCAAATGCATAATCCAACGGTTTGCCGCAAAAACTCAGAGTGTCGGTTAGTGGAACTATGGCCACGTTTCGACACGCCCAGTCAACCAGACCAGACCAGACCCGATGACTACCAAGTCAAAGTCGACGCTTTGTCTGGCGAAATTGCTGTTCATTTGCACATTTTTCATTTGCACAAAAAACAAGTAAGCTACAGTCGAGTTTGCACGACTTTGAGTAACACACTACCAAAATATTAGTTTAATCAAAGTAACTGCAGCATTAAAGGAGAACCTCTTCAACATGTTTTTTCAATAAAATTACTATCTAAGGAAAGAAACTCTAAGTTCTTGTTAGCTCCACCTACAATTCCTCTTTTTTCCTTTTAAGAAACAATTCTTGCTTAAGACTATTAAGAAAACTTAAAGAAGTTGTCAGACATTTTGTTTTAAATATTCATTTCTATTATAATTTGTAACTAAACTTCAAATGGTTTTTTAAATAACTCACAAACTTTTCTTTTATATACCCTTTATTTTAATTTAAAATATTGCATGATCGAGATTAGTAAGTGATCGATATGAAACTGTCAGATTGCTGTTACAATATGCTTCTTTTATGGCTTTAAAATTGTACTCAAAGAATCGGAAACAAAATTATAAAATACAATTATGCATAGTAGAATTATCAGCATTTTATAGTCTAAGTTCCCATACTTACTAAAATTTAGTTATTTATATACAGGGACAATCGAAATTTAATGGAAATGTTATACATATATTGTCCTACAAAATTGATGCTTAGAGTTCTTCTAATCCTTGAGATATTGTTTATATATAAAGTCAACTTAGCACAAAATTATAATACTCTTACAGATAGCGAGTATAAAATGTATTGAGGAAAAAAAAAGAGTGAGTTAGGGAGGCAGGAGACAGGCAGCAGGAGGCAGAAGGAGCTGCTGTCACATACACCCACTTTTACAAAAGTCATTAGCTGAACATGGCAATCGAGTGGAGTGGTGACTGCTAAGCGTAAGCGCTGTCGGTACGATCAGAGGCCAACAAATTGATCATTAAACAGAAGGCGCAAGGTAGGCGCAAACGGTTCCACAATGCAACAACAGCCAGAGTCACAGCAACAGCCACAGTCACAGCCAAAGCGGCAGCAACAAGAGCAACAACATCAGGGCGAAATCAAACATCTGGAGAGGGAACGTCACAGGTCGTTCACGCTTCACCCCGCAGGGCAGGGAGCATCATCAAACATGCTGCAAGCCAAATGGAAAAGTGCCAGTGGAAAGGGGCTGCTGCCAAGTGAGCAAGTGAGCAAGTGAGGCAAAAGAGCAAGCGAGCGACCAACGATCTTTTCTGTCAGTGGCAACAAGATTAATTTGTTTTCCTGAGACTGCCAAACAACAAACAAGCAGCACAACCTGTTGCCCCTTCGCTTGTATATATTGTAGTATGATTTGTAATTGCTATTGCTCTGATCGACCGATCAACAGCTATTCATCATCAACAACAGGCACACAACAGGCCACAACCACAGCCTCACCATCAACTTGACTCTATTGATGTACTGGACAACGACTTTGTCCAAGAGCAGCTCAGATCAAAAAGTAGGTGGCGTTTTTCTCACATTCACGGGAAAGAGAAAGAGAGGAGAGGGGGCGCTTAGGTCAATCTTTGCCGGCGTTTTAACATTAGCAACGCTTCGTATCGGATGTATGCGAATTTAAATAATATTATTCAATCACCTTCATTAATCAAAGCCGTGTGGCTGCGTTTTGAAGATGCATTACGAATGCTCAAATGATATCGATACTTAATTAACGTCAAGCGTAGTGAAGCTTACGTTATGCGTTACGTGTTATCGATGGCGCAAGTGTAATCGCAGTTTGTACTCAATATCGATTTGAACTTATTGCATTGCACTACGTAAATGTCTCAGAATAAATGGCTGCCGCAATTGAAAGTACAACATTGACAATTCAAATTGATAGCCTGACAAAAAGCCCAGCCCACAAGCATTAAAAAGAAGTTACCGTGACCAATTGGACGGCTGCAAATAATGCAAACACACACATACACTTAATTTCCGCTTAATCATTCAGAACATTGCGACGACGGCGACCCACATTATGAGAGGGGGAATGGAAGATGCTACAGCAGCATGCTGTCTGGAATTGGGAACTTAGAACTGGAAACCCTCCCAACTCTGAGACAGACGCAAGGCCTCATTTGCATGCGTTGACGTTGCGTTGAGCATTAAGCGCAAAGCGCTTTGATGGCGTGAAAAACTCACAAGGCGTTGCTTCATCGCCATCAGGGAGTTGGAGATGGAGATGGGGATGGTGATTGGGGAGGGGCAACAGTTGGTTGATTTCAAAAGAAAACTACTGTCGCCGTTTTCCAGGAAATGCTGCAATCGCAAGTGTTTTAATCGCAATTGACACGGCCGCCTATCAAAGGAGATTGGAGGCACGATCCTTCCAAGGCACAAATTATAAATAATATAAAAAAAAATTATATGTATTTATATTTTGATTCTTCAATTATTTGCCACTTAAACAATAGAATTAGATTCTAAATATGAAGTTAAGCAAATTTCTTAAGAATTTGTAATACATATTTTGTTATTTAATTTTAAGCTTTCAAAAAAATATATTATCAATTACTACTTATTGTATACTATAATATTTAATTAATACTATGAACCCGGAAGTTATTTTTTCTGAAAACTGGACTTTATTTTACGGTTCCGATTCAGAAATAAAAAATAATAAAATACAAAACATAATCTTTCTTCAGTTTTGGAGTTGAAATTTCTAATACTTATTTTTACATGTGAAAGAAAGTTAATATTGATGATAATTTTATAAAATAAAGAATTAATGGATGTCACCAATATTTTACATGAATTCATAGGACTATTAAAACGATAAAGCAAAAAAATCACATTAGTCTTCTGTTAAAAATATTAATATGATTAAATTCAGAAGTTTTAATAAATATTTAGTTTATGTTTATATCATTTCTTTATGAAAGTGAATGCTTTATCAATTTCAGTTTTTTGATTAAATTAAGTCGAAAATAAGGAATTTATTAATTTATTTAATTCTGAGTTTTTAAAGAAAGCAAAGTGAATAGTTCACCAATTTTAGTATTTGATTTAAAAAATTAATACGAAAGTAAGAATTTTATGAATTTACGTATCTTTTTAAAGAGTAATTTCTAAATTTTTTAAACATATTTATTTGAAAGAAAGCAATCCCTACACTTGGCACACGCAGTAATTTGGACTTGTATGGCTTGAATGGTGGGTCTATAAAACCACAATCATTGCACATTCGCGGGCAACAATCGCTAGTCCATTATGGAACTGATCGATAGCGCGAAGGCTGTAAAAATGAGCTGTCCTCTTCCGCTTCGCTGGAAGGATGTATACATAACGTGGTTGATCATCGCTGAAAAGGGCCTTTCGAAAAAGTTGTTCGGGACGATCAGTGACCGTGAAATCGCAGCATTCTCATCCCAATGATATATGGATGGATGGCAATGTTCCACAACAAAGTTTCCCAAAAACACACAACACACACAGTACAGCACAGCGAAGAGAAGAGACGAGAGAAACGCCAGTGAGGATGAGCTAGAATTTTATGACATCCTGGCAGAGAGACTCTGTGGGTTCTCTTGCCTGCTCATGGTTCTGTTCCGTTCTATTTTATGCTTCTCAAGAAAATTTGCGTGCGCTATGCTTGTCCAGGTATGTTTTGCTTTTCTACAACAAATTTCACTTCTCGCAGGCGATTATATCAAAATAAACTGTTTATGACAAGGACTCGAGTTCATTTAAAAATTGTGTCAAAAAAGAGCGAGTTATATTTATGCGAACAAACATTGTTTAGCAAAAGGGTTTTTACGTTTTCGACTTTTTGTTTTGACTTCTTGACTTGGCCCGTTTAAGTTCCTTGAAAAGCGAACACTTTGATTTTTGACTTGGTCAAAGAACATATTTTTATTGGTTGAGAGAAAATCAACCAAGAAAAACTGTAACACATTGACAAATTTTCTGTGAGGTTTCTCAGGAAGTAGTTTTCATATTAAATGAGCACTTCGAGCATTACCACTTATAATACAGTCATAGATTTTTTAAACAAAAATGTAGTAAGGTAAGTTAAATAGTGACTTCCTAAATTATTATTATTAAAGATACCTCTCAGAATTTCATTTAAAATTGAAGGGGATCAAAAACTTAAAAAAAAACCTAATAAAGCAAAAAACCAAAAATAATTAATGTAGATAATCCTTGCATAGAATGTGGGAACAAATATGTTAAAAAATGCAAATGGCTAATAATCACAACTTGTATGTCTATTTAAATGATTTTAATCTAAGCTGTATTATTGTTTTTATTTACTCTGTCCTAAATTCTGTTTTCTTGACAGTATTCAAATGTGTATGCGAACCACATTTACAGTTGAAGTCATATTAACAAATAAAGGAGAACAGCTAATACAGTAAATTACGCATTATTTCCAGCAAGACTCCGCCCACGCAGCAGTATATTCATAGAATATAGAACTATACATCCACCCTGAAAGAGAACGCCCCCAAAAACTTACCACAAACACGGCGTGCCGAATGAGAAGTCGAGAATTTGAATTCGTCTTGCTCTCTGGTAAATGGTAAACGGTGCGGTTAAAGCAGAAAACGTCCAAATAACCAAAAACCAACCATATGAGATTGCGTTAAGGACTTGAAAAACATCGCAGGGTTCCTCTTCTCTATATCAATGTTGACCTTGAAAGGCGGCAATCTTAGTTGCTGTTGCAGTTGCAGTTGCAAAAGACTCCCTACCGAAATCCATGTGTAGAGTACTTGGGTGTATCGTTCTGGTTTCGGAATTTGTCTCGCATCAATCGACAGCCCCTCACAGCTAACAGCTATATCTTCGCCGTAGTATGTGCGGTTTAAGTTTTGGTCGCAGTTTTGGTCGCCGATCTTCATGTCGGCACAGCAAGGTGCATGACCTTAGCGCGATTTGGTGTGGTGTGGTGTGGTGTAGTGTTTGTGTTTCGCAGAAGAACCATAAATATTTTGGGTGATTATTTTAGATAATCTTCGCCTAATGTCCTTGGATTGTTTCAATTTTCATCACCTCTGATTTTCTACAATTGACTGCATAGTTTTCTGAAAGGCAATTAAACAAAATAAATACATTTCCTTTAATTTACTATTAGGGGAAGTATCATTTTATTATACCGATTTAATATTAAGAATCATTTTTTAATAATATATTATATTAAATATTTATTTTTTCTCTCCCATTCACGATTTTAAAATTTTAAAACTTCCAATGGACGTAAAAATAATTAATTTGGTTTTTATTTTTGAAAATATTATTTCCATCTTCTTAAGATAAGAGTAAACGTTTAACATTGGTTTTTTTTTTACATATACCTTTTGAGGTAAAAATCAAGAGAAGAGCATTAGAAACTAAATATTAAAAAAAAAGCCTATTTTTAATTATAATACAATTTTTATACTACAAATCAAACTATAGAAAATGTTTTACCATTTTAGCTATTATGATTCAGTAGCTATTTTTTAGTTTTAAAAAGCTCTTCAACCCAACAATATTTTTTTTAATTCGCTCAACATATTTTGAAAACATATGCAAACAAATTGATTTTCAACATTGAAAATAGAGTCCCCTTTAACTAACAGTCAATCTAACTAACTAAAAACTATTCATATTGGTCCAATTCATCTTATATTGGAACGCACTCAAACAAATATATGGATAAAAATAAGTAGCATCAAAGAACCTGCCACCCTAATACGTATTAATATTAGTATATTTCTAAAATGCATTAAAAAATTGAGTAATTAGATAAACATTTTCTATTCTGATCAGACTATTATTATAAAAGCGGCACGACAAATTTTATATTCATATTTTCTTTTGGCAGTATTTTAATACCAAAAAACATATACGCCCTTGCAGATTACGGTCTCACTGCTGCGATGTACTAAAACTAGTATATCAACTCGACACGCACATACACAGCCCCACTCATTCAGTTTCAATAAAGAGCAGGAGGTGTTACATAGTTTTTGCTGTAATTAAATCATTTCATTTATAAATTTTAAACAAAATGTCTGAGAAAAAGCCGAACGGAGACGCCGATGATCTCAACGATTTGCTAGACAGTGAGTAACACCTAATTAGCATAACGTTGCGCCACCGAAACTTATATAATAAACGAAATACTCTCGTGCTGTTTGTTGCAGGTGCTCTGCAGGATTTCGACAAAACAAAGAGTGGGGACAAGGGACCTTCCTCGACGACAGATGCCGCCAGTGCAGGTGAAGTGACCGATGGCGCTTCAGATCCAGATGCATTTTTCGTGTAAGCAATCATTGTTACATTACATCGATTTTTGCTTGCACTGTTTTATCACTTTGAACTTTGGAACTTTTGTTAAACAGTGAACAAGCGAAAATCTTGGCGGAGCGTATGAACACATTGTTCGGTGGCCCAGATACGCCCAGCGGTGATATACCACCACTGCCACAGGATCCCGATCAATTCATGGCCGGATTCAAGAAAATGGCCGAAGCAGCTGCGATGACATTGAGCGGCGAGAACTCGGCGAATGATGAAGAGGTGTCTAAGTATTCAGACAGCATTTCGCAGGCGCTGAAGGGTCTGCAAGAGGGCACTGAAAATCTGGAGGCGCCGGCTGGTGAAAACGACATTGCCAGCATGTTTAGTTCCTTGAATTTGGATGGCGTGAGTAGCTTAGCAAAGTTTAACTATTTGAAATGAAATAACGTTTAAAATTTGGTTGTAGGCTGCTGATGCGGATGGCAATTCTTTCTTGCCATTCATGGAGGGCATGATGCAGAGTCTGCTCTCGGCGGAGATCCTGCTGCCCAGCATTAAGGAGTTACTGGAGAAGTATCCCAAGTATTTGGAGGAGAACGACGCCACACTCTCAGCAGAGGACAAAGAAAGGTGTGTAAAATATGCAGAAAGACCTCGCCCCATTTGTCGCGTCTCACCTTACACCACATTTGTTTACATTCACTTTTTCATTCAAACTGCAGATACCAGAAACAACTGGAACTTTACAAGGTGATTGAGGGACACTTGCAGAGCGAAAAACCCGACGATTCGCCTACAGTGAAGCGCGAGAAATTCCGTGTGGTGCTCGATGACATGCGCAAACTGCAAGACTACGGCCAGCCACCAGCTGAGATTCTGGCTGAAACTGGGGGCGATTTGCCCTTTGGAGATCCAACAGCAGCTGCTGGTCTGCCGGCAAGTCCTCAGTGTCCCACTATGTAAATTGGACAAACGTCGTTCCTAGTGGGAGTGCCAAAATGTCCCGTCGTGTCCCTCGTTGTATGTTGCACATTTAGCATAAGTCAATTTGAATAATTTACTACGTAAACATTTATGATTTCGACATCAAGTGGTGGATATGCTACAAGTGAAAGGTTCTAAACAAACGAGTTGTTTTTATTATACTTATTATTTCTTTTTATTTATATGATCTACGCAATAAAAATATATTGAAACACATTTCAAGAAAACAAAGTCATTCGTTTGTAGAATGTAGAAAGAGTTTGTGGATACCAATTCAATTATATGTGACAACCACATTAAATGTTGCTTTTTTTATTACTTTTTTAATTTACGAATTAAATTGTATTCAATAACGAAAGACATTCGTTTTTGAAACTTGTAAACTAAATAATGAAGTGAAGACTTCGACACAAACTTGTGGATGCCACCAATTCAATTATGCGTAGCAAGCGAAGGTTGTAAGCAACAAGAGTTGTTTCTATTGCCCTTTTTTTATTTACATGTTATTAAATAAAACATATGAAACACATTTCAACATTGAAAGGCATTCTTTCCTTATGCTTTAAACTAGAAGAAGGAGCTACGATTCTATTGATGGCATAAAATTAGCTTCCATACTGAAGAAAAAAACAATCTGGTTACAACAAGTTGTATGGTAAACTACTTTAAACAAAAAAAACAATATATTTTTTTTACCCTTATTTTATTTTATTTATATGCTCTAGGAAATAAAATATATCAAACACATTTCAATAATGAAAGGCATTCGTTTCTTAATTTTTTAAACTAGAGGAAGAAGCGACGTCTCGACTCCATGGCATGTCGCTTGTTGCTAATGATCCAAGTGTAGTCGCCAGTCTTGCTATCAAATGTACCCTCCTGCAGCGAGCGCAACTTAAGCGTGAATCGCGGTCCCAGTTCACGGAGCTTCACTCGTTTACCCTCCTTGTTAAACTCATAGCGATGATGGCGAAAGAAGATGTAATCTCTCTGATTGTGAAAGGTGACCGCACGACGCCCACGAAACTCTGGATCGTGATGGAACAACGCGCCCATCATGCGTCCCACAGTGAGGCCCAAGCGTGTCGTAAAGTTCGTGAGTATCACCTCGGGGCGATGCTTAGTTATCTCCTTGTGATCACGCTTAATGTCCGTTGTCAACTTGACGTTGGATAGTTTGAAATGCGCCGTGGGTCCATTGGGCAAATGTATGACCAACAATCCATTGGGTTTACGTCGATCCTCATTGATAATGACCACATCTGTGAACTTTTCCCGCTCAGCACTCTTGCAAATGCGTTTCACCGACGCTTTGTTGCGAATCTTCACTAGCGCATTGGGAAAAATACGTGACAATTCCAGCCCAAATTTACGCGTCTTAGTCACAGGATTGTCGGCGAATGTGATGAGCACCTTTGGCTCATAGACGCGTTCAAAATATGTGCTGAAATCGTCGATTTCCAACTCCTTTTGCAGCTCCTCATTATCCGAATCGTTCAGATTGTTGACGTCTGTTTGATCCTTTTCACGTAAGCTTTCAATGGTGTGACCTGGATTAGCAGGCAAACCAGCCTTGCGGCGAGCCCGGCGTTCCTGCATCTTCTTCTTGTGCTTCTCCTTTTTCATTTTGCGGAAAAGCGCCATGCGCTGCTCTTTGTTCTTCATCAGGCTTAAAGGATTCAGCACAGGTAAGCGGGCTTTCTTCTTGTCATCTTCTCCATCACCGTCCTCGTCATCGTCGTCATCATCATCGTCTTCCTCGTCGTCGTCAACTTCTTCATCATCCTCGGCAGCATCATCATCATCACCTGAAGCATCATCATCTGCAGTTGTGTCGCTTGACTTTTTCTTAGGCTCCGTTTCCAAGTCACTGTCATCGCTGCTATCTGTGACAGGTCCCACCTCCTTTTCGCTCAGCTCCTCCTCTGCGAAACTGGAGTCACTGTCTGAGTCCTCCTCTACAGGTACCGGTTGCGCTTTTCGCTTAATTTTTCCCATTTTTTTACAAATATGAAGTAAAAACTGTGTAATACAACTTAAAGTAAGCGGCACGTGTTGACGTGCTTCTTCTTGTCTAAAAGTTGGCAGTCACACACAACCATTCTCTGAGAATGGCAAAACAGCTGATAAATGTGCTTTTTTGCATTTGAAATAAGATAAGCTAAATTTAAATGAAAACAACAGTAATGGAATTTCGCATATTTTTATTGTCTAGTGACATTGATAAGAAGAAAGAAGAAAGAAATTAAATTTAATTGTTACTTAAGTTAAAATGTATGTAGTCATTCAAAGACGCGCGAAGATTCACTGCGAATGGCAACACAGCTGTAAGCAAGTGTGCTGTCCACTTGTTTTGCATTGAATAGCGAGGTAAACAAAAATTGAAAGTTACTGTAATGGAATTTCGTGTATTGGAACTTTTCAGTGGCATTGGCGGCATGCATTATGCCTTTAAATGTAAGACCATAAAAAAACAGCACCGACCAAGCCATATAATATTTAACTTCACAGATGCACAGCTAAAAGGCGACGTAGTCGCCGCTCTGGATGTAAACACAGTCGCCAATACGGTCTACGCGCATAATTATAAGGAAACGAACGTAAAGACACGCAATATACAGAGCTTAAGTGTAAAGGAAGTCACCAAGCTGCAGGCTAACATGCTGCTAATGTCACCGCCCTGTCAACCGCATACTCGCCAAGGCTTACAACGAGATGTGGAGGACAAACGATCATGTGCTTTATCTCACCTCTGTTCCTTGATACCACAGTGTGAAACGCTGCGTTATGTTCTCATGGAGAATGTGAAAGGATTTGAAGTGTCCCAAGCGAGGGAACAATTTATCGAGGCACTTGAGAAAGGAGGTTTCCATTGGCGAGAGTTTATACTGACGCCTACACAGTTTAATGTGCCCAACACACGACATCGCTACTATTGCATAGCACGACGAGATCAGGATTTTCCCTTTGAATCGGGGAAGATCTGGGAGAAAATGCCATTAGAAATAGTCGACCCACATCAACAGCAAATTGCCATGATATCCAGTATTGTGGAGTCCAGTGCCTCAAGTGACTATTTGGTGCCCGATGACGTGCTAATGAAGCGAGTTTTAGTCATGGACATTATCCATCCAGCGCAGAGCAGATCCATGTGCTTCACCAAGGGTTATACCCACTATACTGAAGGCACGGGTTCTGCTTTTACTCCACTCTCTGAAGAAGAATCGCATCGCATTTTTAAGGCAGTTCAAGAAATTGACATGGATCCGAATAACAGTGGCTGTGACCCAGAGACACAACAAAAGCGCCTTGAGCTGTTACGTCAAGTTAAATTACGATATTTTACACCACGAGAAGTCGCAAGGCTGATGAGTTTTCCCGAAGATTTTCAATTTCCCGCGGAGACAACGAATCGCCAAAAATACCGACTGCTTGGCAATAGCATTAATGTTTGTGTTGTAGGCGAACTACTAAAATTGTTGACAAATTCGTAATCGTTGCATTTACAAAATTACTTTGCTTAGCATAAAATAAACATATTTTTGTTAAAATGAAATCAAGCAATTGCATACAGACAGGTTGATAACTTTACAGAAAAAACAAGTTGGCATCAATGACCGACATCAATCGAATGAAGCAAAGTGGTTATGTGCATGTAGTGCGATAACTAGCTATCGTATGCACTTAAAGTATCGATGGGCGTGCGATTGCTTTCAACAGAAATATCGATATGCATATGTTATCGTATAATAGTCAATAATTAATCACAAATCTCGAGTCGGACTAGCAAATAATAAAAATTTAGTGAATATAGCAATTAATTCAGCAGCTATCATCAAGATGATACCGAAAAAAATGCCGGTGAAGGATGCGCACATCGTGAAAATCGCTGTGGAGCGGGAGAATCATATGGCACAACTTATAAATCTGGATCAACGACATCCACTTGCAAGTGAGTATGCTTGTGTGCGTGTGTGGGAATATATTGTGTGTTTCCTCTCATTATAAAGTGCAATAAGCAATATTTATGGATGTGTCATAGAGGAAGATTAGCTGCAAGGGCAGGCACATAACTTACTCTTTATTGTTCTACAATAGTTGTGCTAGTTTTAATATGAATGCAAGTGCAGTGCCAACGCCCTTTGTTGTGATGTCAGCAGAGTGCTCATTAAAATGCGGGGACACAACAGGAAGTTGAAATGGAAGTGGAAATGGATGTTATTTGCGGGGTCTATGACCGCAAACATCACGCTTATTTATTTACTAGACAGCTTTAACCGCAAAATGGTACATTTATATATACATATGTACATATACAAATATATGTTTAAAGGCTACGAGATGCGCCTTTTTCTAGGCACTTGTTAAAATATCTGCATGCTAGGGTTTGTGTTAGCTTAACTTCACGAAGAAATAGTCCTATTACGCTATTACTTGTTATTAGAAATTTCAGTTTCGTAGAAAATTTATATATAACTCATTATCTATGCCATTTTATTAAACTAATGCACATTTTCCAGGCAAAATACAAGAAATATGCAATGGTTGGTCCATTAGCGATCATCAGAATTATGCGCTGCAGTTTTGCGAACCCAACAATATGAAGTATGTGACGGAAAAGAATAGGAATGAGATTAAGAATGGCTCAGTGTTGTATCTACAGTACTCACCTTCGAAGACGGCCAGCGATGCACTGGATGTCTTGATCAATGGTGGCCCTGTGGACAAGGGGAAACGTCTCAAGGAGTTGACATCATTGAGCACCGATCATACATTTGCTTTGGAATTTATCAAGGAGAAGGGCTTGGATATATTGATCAAAATGATTGTGGATGTCAGTCAAAAGGATGAGGAGATACTCAAGTACAGTCTAGCCAGCTTTGTGGAGCTCATGGAGCACGGCACCGTATCCTGGGAGGTGCCTGAAAACTCCTTTGTTGCCCGCAACATTGAAATCGTGCGCAATTTCCAAAAATATCCAACCAAATGTGGCGAGAGTGCGCTATCGAATCTCGAGAACATTGTGCAGAGCAGTAGCAAATATGTGCTGGTAGCCGAAGACATTAAACTGCAGGATCTGCTGCGTTTGCTGCAGGAGGTTAACTCACCGGTGATGCGTCAGAATGCCATTGCGCTGCTCAATGCACTCTTCATGAAGGCGGATGAGCAACGCAAACGTGTCATTGCCAACACCATCAGTGCCAAGCAATATCGTTTGGCTTTAATTGGCAACGGACTGAGCACGGAGATGACACATCAGCTGTATGTGCTGCAGACACTCACGATTGGTCTATTGGAGAAGCGTATGCGTATGAAGATGAATGCCCAGGATCAAGATGCACATGAGAAAATCAAAGAATTGCGGCGCATTGCTTTCGATGATTATGCGGGCAATCTCAGCTTGAATGATGAGCACATTCGACGTGGTGGCGGTGGTAGTGGAGGAGGCGGCGGCGGCTCTGGTGGTGGCAATGTCAACTTCTCACAGTACTACAAGAAACTGGGCTTCAAGTGCGATATCAATCCCGCACAGGACTTCATAGAAACGCCTCCAGGTAAACGATCATTTCATTTTGTAGAATTTGTATTTAACTTTTTTATCTGTTTCGTAGGCATCTTGGCGCTAGACTGCATGGTTTACTTTGCTCGCAACTACACGCAGCAGTATACGAAGATTGTGCACGAGAACTCCTGTCGCGCCGACGAACACGAATGTCCCTTTGGACGCACTTCCATTGAGCTGGTTAAGGTGCTCTGCGACATTTTGCGCATAGGCGAGCCACCCGCAGAGCAATCGGGGGACTTTCAGCCCATGTTCTTTACTCATGATCAGCCTTTTGAAGAGTTCTTTTGCATTTGCGTCATTACGTTGAATCGCACCTGGAAGGATATGCGTGCCACAGCCGAGGACTTCCAAAAGGTGTTTAGCGTAGTGCGCGAACAAATTCAACGCACTTTGAAACTTCGCCCCGAGAACTTGGAAGATTTTCGCAGCAAGATTGCACTGCTCACATATCAGCAGATAACCACGCTGCGGCAACAAGAGCGGACTTCGAAGGAGGAATGTGATTCGACGGCTTCGGCCATTGTGAAGCTCAAAGAGAAAATCTCGCCACAAATCGAGGAGCTGATCAAACAGCAGCGACTATCGTATCTAGTGGAAGGTGAGAAATAGTTTAGTAATTTCAGCTGCCAACTTACATCGTTAATTATCATTACAGGTACTCGCTTTTCTAAATATCTGCGCGGCACACGCACAAAGGACAAGTTCTGGTATGCACGCTTGTCACCTAACCACAAGGTGATACACTATGGCGACAGCGATGAGAAGAACATTCCCACGCTGGAAGAGTTGCCCAAGAAGCTGCCCATCATTGATATCAAGCAGCTGTTAGAGGGCAAGGAGTGTCCGCACATGAAGGAGACCCGTTCTCGCAAACCAGCCGTTAGCTTGGCCTTTTCCATCACCTTCGAGAGCATGGATCACTCGACACTCGATTTTATGGCACCGGATGAGAGCGTGTTCAATTATTGGACGGATGGCATCAATGCGTTGCTTGGCCAGGAGATGTGCAGCAAGCAGAAGAAGGAGGACTTTGACACGCTGCTCTCTATGGAGATCAAGTTGCGGTTGCTGGACACCGAGGGCGTGGACATTAGCAAGGATCCGCCGCCAATTCCCGAAGATCCGGAGAACTATGACTTTTGTTTTGAAAGCTAAACAAACTAAAGTATTGCAATAATCATTCGTTTGCAAATCAAATCAGAATTTCCATTAATTCCACACACGCCCAAGATACATACCAAAGTGTACCCATTATAGAAAGAGAGATTATCTTTCAGTCCGATCTGAGTTTTAGTATTAACTGTGCAATTTCTAAACGAATGAACAAATAGAGCGACGAACACTCGGGTTCCCTCTACATATTAGCCATTTAGTCTTCATTTACATACACATACACACACATTTTGATTAATTATTATATTAAGTATATAGTATATATATAATATAGAGATTCATTAAATACAACGTTTTATACATGTAACAATTTTGTACAAAAAAAATTAACAAGAGAAGCGTATTCTTATTTAGTATGCTAGAAAAGAAGCATTCTTCGAAGCTGCCGAAGCTCGAAATATCCTTACAGCAGAGTATTCTGTTCTTTGTCGAGATCATGATATATGTGGAAACTATAACTATTGGAAATTTGTCAACTAACTAATTGATTTATTATGCTAACTAGTTGAAAGTTTCTCGCTGGCAATCTTCTAGAACCAAACCCCTCTGCAAGGATAAATTGCAATTGTTTTGATAAAAATTGATAAACGAACAAATTGTGGATGTGATTGAACTATGCAAGAAGGATTGTTGATATTCTTGAAAATATTGTGGTGGCGGATTCATCATTTCTATATTAATTTAATAAGTTGTCATCACATTTTTTGTTGAATTGCCTTTTTCATGAGTTTTATTTCTATTGGAATCTAAATTTTAACTTTGTTTTTCAAATATAGCCAAATATATCACTTATTTGATAATATTGACTTAGAACAATTGCCACTTTCGATAACGCTTGCATATCAACATCCCCAACTTGATAGTATCGAGTAAGCATAAAGCCTGGAGCAAAAATTAAAGCACAGCTGTCGCCATTTGCTCCTTCGTGGAGCGTTGACTGACTGACTATTATCCACGCACTGGAACCTTGCGCCGGCAAGGAGCTTGGGCGCGCTCCTAGCTTCTTAATCAAATGTTATCCTCAAGCAGCAGATCGGTGTCATCGCCTCGATCGGGCAGACAGACAAAGAACTCTAGCAGATTAAGGATGGGACCGCGAGAGAACGGATTCTGATAGCGTCCGCGCTTGTCTCGCAAATATGGATAGCGCTTGTAGTTGAACATTTCGTTTGTGGTGAGATTCATGCAGGCATGAAGTATCTGAAAGATATAAATTGATATTAGTTGCAATTAAAGTGGTAACTAGAATAGAAAGAACACTTCTTTTTAAAATCGATAGAGATTAAAAATTACCCTCAAATTTATAATTCTTAAAAACCAAATAATAATTTTATTTAATTTGTGCTATCGAATAATCCCAAAGCATTAAATACATCACGAAACAATATCAAGGGATTTTATTTTGAAGAAATTTTAAATAAGTATTCATTCTATGACCAATTATAATTGTTATTTCAATTTTATATTAATCAGTAATTCTTATAAAGCTCTAATGCATATTGACTGAATATTAATGATAAATCAATTAATAAAACATTTCGATTTATTCATCAAAATAACTATGAAATTGGGGCACGAAATGAATTTCTATATACATAAACAATAATATTTTATATAGAAAATATCTAATAGATCTTTTATATCATGATATTTTATATTTATAAAATGAAAATAAAGTAATCTGAACAAAATAACAAAAAATAAAAACGGAATTGCAAAAATAGATGTTTTATTCTTACCGAAGTGCAGGTGAGAATCCAGCCTAGACCGCAGAAGACAACTGCCTCGATGAGTCCCAACACGTAGAGCAGCGTGAATCCCTCGATCATGACGCAATAGCAAGCAAAATATATGGTGAACGAGCAATTGACTGCCACTGACAGCACAAAAAGGAAGAACCACATGCGATTCCTCAGCCCAACACAATTGTAGATGAAGGGACAATGATGATCGAAGTAGGAGACACAACGATTGCACACCCGACAATGCTTGGCCCGCAGCGGACGCAGACAACGGCAGCTGTGGCAGAGACGCGTCAACATCACATTGCGCTTCTTGAGCTTATCGAAGTACGGGATCTGCTTGATGGCCCGATAGTAGGCATCGGAGCTGAGTGGAATATAGCCGGGATCACGACGATTTGCAATGGCCCAGCTGACCCACATGACCACGTTCCAGTAGATGAAGCAATAGTGCGAACGCCGCAATATGTTCCAGGTAATGGGAATAGCGCGTATCATGTACATGGGATAACCCCAGAGCAGCACCGAGAAGAGAAACAGAAAGAGCGGTCCCTTCGAGTCGCCTGCGCCGCCAAAGAGCCAGCCCCAACTCTCCGAGACGGAGGGCATCCAGCGTGACTTCTTTTTCACTTCGCCGTACAGCAGACGTACCACATCCTGATGCTGATGTGCCTGAGCCAACATAATGGGTGTCTTGCCATTCTTGTCACGCGGCTCCAGATCAAGCTGCGATTTCTCGCACAGCAGCCTCACACAATTTATATTCCCGGAGAGACAAGCGAGATGCAGCGGCGTCGAGCCAAAGTTATCCGTCTTCTGCAGCTCCACGCCAGAGTACATGAGCAGACGCATCAGATCGCCATGACCCTTGTACGCAGCCCAATGCAGCGCCGTGTCACCATTGATGTCCGTCAGATTGTTCAAGGCACCCATGCCCAGCAGATAGGCGGCCGTTGCAGTGCGTCCATACATACAGGCCAAGTGCAGCGGTGTCAGTCCCTTGAAGTCCGCCGCGTTGACGGCGACTCCCGCCTGCAGCAGCACCTGCACAACGGAAGCGTGTCCCTTGCGGCACGCCCAGTGGATGGGCCGCGGTCCCTGGGTGCCCAGGCAGGGGAGATCAATGGGAGCGGAGCGTTCAATGAGATAACGCATCAGTTGCACGTTGCCATTGAGCGCAATCCAATGGGCAGGCGTATAGCCGTGTCTATCCCGAGCCGACAAACATTCCATGCCAAACTTCTCCACCAGATTCTCCACTTCGCTGACCTCGCCGCTCTTGATGATATCGAAGATGTCATCGAGGTTAACGGTGGCCCCATCTAAGCCCTCGAACAGAAGCATATTGCTGTCGTGCTCGCTGCCATCACCATTGGAGGCGCCACCATTGGCGCCAGTTGGTGAATGGGGTCGATGATGATCAATGTCGATATCGATGTCTCCATGCGCGTGTCCATCTTCCTCCATATTGCATGATGAGGAGGCCGTCAGGGGCAGCGCCCAGACACTGCGCGCTGCCCCCGGACTCGGGTGTACTTTGCTGGAGGCCACGTTGTAGAAATCGAATTCTACGCCAAGTCGATCCGCTGTGCCACCCGATAGCGGTGGTTGGTGGTGCAACGGATTTTCCAGTAAGTGTGCAATTTTGTACGTTTTTCAAGTCACTCCGGGGTTAAGATAGACACTTTAGTCACGATAAATAAACTCAACTCTCTCACTGCAATTATGTCAGCAGGTTAAAAATCAATAACTAATTCGAATGTAGGACATTCGAAGTCGAATTGGCGCCAATTAGTAAACAACTGCAATCGCTCCAACAGCTATCGACGAAGTAGCCTGTTATCGCGTCGTCTCGATAATTTGTTTGGTTTATGTGTTATCGAGAAGTTCCCTTTGAATTGAGCGGGGCAAAGAAATACTGTTTTATATAATATATATACTTTATTACACATTCTTAATTAAAACGATTATTTACAATTGTCGTAAAAACTCCATTTTATAAATGTTATTATTTTTAAAAATGTAATAAACAGCATATTTCTGTAAAACCATGGTTCAGAATTCGGTGCAAAGTTCATTGAGCTGGCTCTATTTTTGTTATCAAAAGTCACAAACCAAAACAAAACTAGAGTGCAGCTGTTTTTGTTTTTATTCAAAACATTTAAAACTCCTTAATATGTATGTTTTAATAATATATGGAAAGCGTTGAGTATAAAAAAGCTATTGCACTTTTAACTAAAGTATTTTTATAACTATTATACTAATCAATTATAAAATAAGTTAAATACCTATTTCTTCATACTATTCAGAAATCTAGTAATTATTGATATATTTAATAATATTGTAATCTCGCATACTTTGACACCGTTGTTCATACTATTCAGAAATCTAGTAATTATTGATATATTTAATAATATTGTAATCTCGCATACTTTGACACCGTTGTTCATAATTCAAGAGTGTCTCTTCCAATTTGTTGAACTCGGCATTCAATAGTTTATTGTTCTGCTTTATCTGCGCCATAAATGTATCCACAGCTGACACAGGCACTGCAACTGAAAAGAACAATTATAATTATTTATTTAATCTAACGGATATCAGTATTGTTTACCTTTTGGCTTCACTTTTCGCTCAGCAGGTTGCTGTTGAGGGCTAGATACCATTTTACTACCATTTTCAACAAACTGTGCTATTACATTGCGAAACTTCTCCGGTATTAAAAATAAGCGATCTACGTTCCCCTTTTTATAGCAAAGATATGCGGACTTCATCTGAAACCATTTTCGACGCACTTGCGTCGGTGACTTGTTGGGAAATCCATGTTTTTTCATTTTGCTAGCAATCTGAGTGAAGGTGTGATGCGTCGTGGTACTCGGAGCGGATCCTTGTTCCAATTTTACCTCTTTAATTAGATTTAGCATGCATTCTATTTCGGCAGTGAGCCAAAAATTTCGTTTCAATTTTGTAGATTTCATCTTTCACAACAAATGTTTTTTACTATTGTGAACAGTGTGACCTGAGATTGAATTAGGAAAAATATTTGTTTTTACATATTTAGGTATTTTCAAAATGGTCACACCTTCGGCTATGCCAGTATATGCGACTTCGATTTTAAATCGATATTTATAAGCGGTAACTTTCAAATATTAAAACATCTTTGTAAAACTTATGGTGTAGCCTTTAGTGTTATTTTTAATCCAACCAGTTTTTAAGTTGAGCGCACTGAAACAATATGTTTAAAACTAAATGTTATGTATTTTTGTACAATTCTTTAATGAAAACAAGTCTGCAATTTCTGTTTTTAAGAAAAAAGTAATATATTTATGATACATTTTAAACGTTAAAAATTTTTGATGAAGCAGACGATGAATCAGATTGGTCAAAATCAATTTTTGCATATGAGTTTCGATTATCAAAGGAAACTGCTACTGGCGGAGATTCACACGATGCGTTGTTTTTAAGACATTTTGAAGTGATTTGTCCGCTGCTCTGAGGAAGATCTAAACTTGCGTAATACAATGCATGCTGCTCGCAGGGTCCTGTGGACGTTGCTGATTCATTCTCATCTTTATTTAAAAGAGGCTCCGCCTTGGATTCCTTTAAATCTGTCGCCGCTATCAATTTGTTGTTTAACGAAGGTGCATTTGGGGGGTGCGCAATTGGCTTCAGAACCTTTTCATCTGCACTATTGACACCCTCGAGTAGAAACTGTCGACCACATTGTGGCTTATATATTGGCCTTTGATTTTTCTTTTTTGAAATTAGGGAACTATCACTTTTGATCTGTAGTATTTGGTACCCAACATCTTTACTGTCACCCGCCTCTTGTGGTTTATTCATGTTTTTTGAATAGTCCTCGTTACTTATTGAATGTATCAACTTTCTTCCGACTGTGGCAGCAAAATTTGATATTGTATTCTCACATTTGTTTTCCAATTTGGTATTTTCATCGATCTGTTGTTGTTGCTGTTGCGGCTGCTGCTGATGTGGATGCTGCGGACTCTTGAACTTTTCATTAGTCGGCGACAAATGTGCAGGTTTTGATAATTCTGTACTAGTATCTGGTGGCCTATTCTCTATCTTTCTATCCATCATAAATGATCGAATGTTGTTTTTGAGAGGACTTGTTGAACCTTGAGTGGGACTCTTTTCATTCGAATTCAAAGTGTCCATTGGCTTGCTCGAGGGTACTGGCATGGCGGAAGAGTTTTGCAGCCTCAACCTTAATATCTGATCCTCAAGACAATAGTTGTTAGGTTTGGAATTTGAGGGTGTTATGCCAACAGGCTTCATTTCCAAATATCCATTATCAGTAGGAGTCTCCGCACACTTTGTTGGGGTTGGATAGGGTAAGGTAGGATATGCTGGCTCTTCTTGCCTTTGCAATTCCATTTGTTTGATATTTCCAGAGGACATTGAATAAGGATTAGGAGGAATATTTGTTGTTTGAGTTAGATTTGCTATTTGGAAATTTTTTGTAGAGGACTTTTGCGGTTGCGACAACAATGTGTTGGAGGAAGGTGTGCTGACTGGATTGGAGAAATCGATTTCCATTAAATCACTCATTCGATCCGTGTTAATATATTGTTTTGGATTCAATAGAGGAGCGCTTGTTGACTTAATTTCTCTTGGTGTGTTGAATCCAACATCGTTGTATGCCTGCATATCGACAGATACATTAAAATGACTGCCCTTATGTCCCTTTTTGCCTTTGGAAAAGAGAACACCTCGCTGAATATCACAACGAGGTATTTTTGACTTTGATCCAACCGAATAAGCTCGAACTCGCGTTGAGCTATTATCCACTTCATTCAGGTTGCCTAAAACCTTGTTCAACTTCGTATGCTCCACTTTATTGCCAATCGAATACGCACGCATTGGACGTTCATACCTAAAAAAATTAAAATTTAGTTAAGGCCATTCATTGAATAATTGCCAGGACTATCAAGAAACTTACTGGTTGTCCACTTCCGCGTCTTTTGCCAGCTTCTCGGGAGAGTGCTCGGGAAAAGCGAAATTCAAGTCTTCGTCGGCAACACCAATCATGGCGTTTGATCCTATGCAATGGTTCACATGATTGGCATTGATGTTTTCATACGTCGTTTTGATTGGGGTCATAGAAATATAGTTTTCAAAGTTTTCTATGAATGACAAAAAGAATGTGAATTAAAAGCATTTTCCTCAATATTACCTTGACATTGGACACTACCATTGATTCGTGACATTTTGCTATTGTCGACAACAACCAAGTCGTCGTCAAGATTTTCCTCTGGTATGATGCCCTTTGAACTCCTTGAACTGCAAGAAAATATTGACGAGAATTTAATATATATTTATTTTTAAAGCACTAGCGAACTTACTTTATTCGATACGGGTCAAACATGTCTTTATCGTCAGCTTCATCAATGCTAACTGAGGATTCTTCACTTTCCGAGCATTTCATTGGTGTAGTCATTGGAGGGCTATCACTGTGTCTTTGTGCTGCATGTGGCCGGGAACCCGATATTGTGTTGCATCGATGGCCGTGCTTTAATGCGCTATAGGTTTGATTGCTGCATTCGCTCAGCGTCCGATTTCGCGTTGGCAAGCTGTCACACCTTTCTCGTCCATAGCCTAAAAAGCAAATTGCGAATATGTTATTCGATTTGTGGGGTCTTCAAACTAGAGTAGAATTTTTAAAATATGCTAAAATTTGGTGGTGCACTGCCTGCATACATCTATCACTCATGACTGAGATTCAAACCCATCTACAAATCAACGTTGACTTATATCTTTTCCTTAAGATTCTTTTTAATTAACCACGTCCTATTTACCCACTCTATTTCAAATGATCTATACATACTACAGATACCATCTCAAATATGGTATTATTATCCTATTAATGTTAGTATTCAAAAAGACACAGTGCAGCATTAATTTATATGGATTACAATGCAATATATGAAGATTTCTCCCTCTACTTTCGTCTTCCATGACATTTCAATTAAATGAAAAAACAAAATACGGTTTGTATACATGTATATAGCACATCTATTACTTAGAAAGTACAACTTAGATCAACAAAGGAATGCTTGTATTTGACTTACTGTTATACTGCGGCGAAAAACTGTTTCTAATTTCAATAGGATTTTGTCGTTTATGCAAAACATTAATGGGCTTGGACGCCTCTGTTGCTGATGATGAACGTTTCCTCATTGGTTCGTTGGATAAATCCGTTTTTCCTTTGTAAACGTTTAGCAAGTTCATGTTAGACTCGGTTTTGGCTGACATTGCTCTGCAAAAGAAATTCAATTAATTACTTGTACTTGGAAATATTTATTAGCTGAAAACAGAAACATACTCAAGTCAACTAAAGAATTTAAGTTCTCTCTTGACAAGATATAATGTCTCCATTTCTACTTACTGTAGTATAGTATCGTGCATTTTCTTTGCAATTGTAGCATCTTCCGTCTCCATCCACAGCTCTCCAGAACCCAATGCACTTTGACGTCCCAATTCCATAAAGAAAATGCACTGAGGCGACGCGTGACCACAACTGCAAGCGAAATATAAATTGGGATTAACTAAAGATTTCTTGGATATTCTAGTGTGTAAACTTGCCGTCTTATTGTGGTCAAAAGGATTTCGGCATTATCGAGACGATCCTCGCCATTAGGTAACTTTTCCGATCCCATGCATTTGAAGGTAAGCGACGTTGCTTTCAGGCAACAATGATAGCTGCCTGTGATCCTAGCACTCTCCGACATTCCTTTCCTTTGCACCACGACTTGCCAAACATACTCTAAAAGAGAAATAAATGCTTTTATTATGACCCAATTCTTTAAAGAGCGTTACCCACCATATGGTATGAAGGCTTGATCGGATCGAAAGGCGTGATCTCGTTGTATGGATAAGAGGTTATCTAACCACTTCTTTAAATCATTCTCCGAATTTAAGACAATCCCAAAGCCGCCTTCTTTCAACGACAGTCCCAAGACAAATTGATGTTTTGTATCAGTGCGTCGATTAATGTTAAAGCAGCTCTTTAAATAAATGACTCGTTTGGGTTCGGCACATTGAATAAACTTCTTTTCCGTATCATAGTATTCCAATCGTGCTGCATTATTTGTGGTATCTTTATACAAAACGAAAAACTTCTTTTTCATAGTTTTCAGTTTCTTTTGGTAACCACTTAGAACTAATCCGTTGTCCGACATGGAAGCCATCATGAATGATCCACTATCCTATGTTAACTGAAAATAGCAACAACAATTTTAATGCATATTAATAACAATTATATATGCACATACATATGTATGTATGTAGACCTATCCGAACTAGCAACGATAAGAGTTGGGAGGCTGAAACGTGTACGTAGATTAAATCACATTAATTAAAATCTAACTGACAGAATATTAAACTGGGTATCATCTTTAAATCAGGATTTGATATAAATCTATTGTAATTCTAACTGTAACTTTATCTATTCACAGCCAGTACTTTGATGATTAATTAGCGAATGTCGTTGTCTAATGCGCATTATGTATTTGTTATATGTATGTAAACACACACCAACCATATGAATAAAGATTTCGTGGGAAATGTGTGACGGAAATATTTCCGGGTATTTCCAGGGGGAGTTTTGTTTTCATACATTCGAGTTACACATGTGTGTATGTATGTGTAAGTGCAAATGTATATACAGTTATGTATTATCTATATATTCGCATAGTTCCAAAGGTAAACTCAACATTAATTTGCAATCTGTTATCGATAATTTTGATACACTACTATCACAAATTGCATATAAATAAACATAATAAATACGCATCAATTGAATTGCAATTGAAGACAGCACATTTTCTATTTGCACATGCTTCAAACAGCAAAATACAAAATACACATGTTCGCGCTAATTAATTAATGTACAACGCACAACCACACACAAACAACAATGTCAAACATTGAGGAAAAAACACACTGCGACCAAATTGTGGTGAATGTCGTGTAAAATATGCTCACGAAGGACTTACTACGTTGTTACTATAATCACTATATAGACAATGTGTGCATACATACATACACATTATAAACACACATACAAAACACAAACACGCATGTACATATGTATGCATTCCGTTACATACATGTGCACATATAAAATATGTATAAGCATATGTACACACTACACATACGGCCGAGAATATTTCTTCGATATTGTACGTATTCCTTGCTCATGCGTTCAAATGTTCGTGCTTGTGTTATGTAAAGACAGTTATGTTTTGTATTTCGCTATAAATAAATACAAGTATACATACTCTGTATTCAATTGGCATATATATATTTATGCATGTATTTATTAATTTATAATCTAATGATTTTTTTTAAATTTAGTGGTGACACTAGAATGAAATCGAACTTTTCATAGAACGCCCAATAACGAGTAAGGGTTGCAATTCTCTGTATCGATAAATTGCTCAACATTGTCCTTATGAACTGCACCGCAATTATTTCGATTATTTCGGACTTTCCACGTTCTGATTCATGCCATTCTTAAAGTTAATTTCAAATAAAAAATTAAATTCTTAAAATGAAAAAAAATTCAATTATGTTGCCAATTTTGAGCATGAGTCAACAATTTAATTAATATTCTTAAATACTCCTTTAATTTAAAATTAGTAAATTTTTAATATTGTTATATAATTTAAAATTAGAAAAACGTATTTTGTATTGAATTACGTATCTGATTTATTGAAAACTTAAATAATAATCAATTGACTATTTTTATTTGTATGTGGCTTAGTTAATGGTAATGAAAATTAATTAATCATTTTTAAGATGTAATATTATATGGAAAAATTATTATTATTTTTTCTTTATATAAATGCTAGAACATATATTCAAAATTTGTAAAATTTATTATAATTCTAATCACAAAGTCGATATCACTCGCAGTTTAGTTTATCGATGTGCAGGTGGTGTGATCAGCTCGTAAATTGTACACTCATCAATGTCGGACATTCACTTGATGTGCAAAAAGAGAACGACTAGTTCGCGATATTATCGCAGTCGAAGAACCAGTGAATTGAATTATTTTCAGTGAGCTGAATGTGGATTGTAAAACAATGAAAAAGTGACAAATAGTGTTTACATTTGTTTTCTAATTTGTTTTAAAGTTATAATTTTCAAATATAACAAAGAATCAAAAAGTGTGCGTCAGATTGCTTGCAAGTGAAAACAAATACAAATAACACAAATAATTATGTATAATGTACCACATAAGTATCGTCAAGTTTGTCGATTGTGCCTCACATTGGTTAATGAGTGCGATATCCCAGATCTACAAATTTATAATCCAAGTAGTTGTACAAGTGAGACGTCGACAACAGGCCTACAAGAGCCTGAAAATGAAACAGTTGGCACTAGCCAATTGAATGCCACTAATCCGTGCAATATTAATGCGGCCAACAAATGTGTCTGCAATAATGCTCTGGACCCAAATAATACATGTTGCTGTGATGGTGATGATAACGAGTTATCAGCAGCAGAAAAAAGCAGCAGCAGCAGCAATACCAATAATTCTCTACATATAAAAAACAATTACAACACACCGAGTGTGCCTTCTTCTTCTTCATCATCGTCGTCTGCTGCTAACCCGCCATGCACAACAACAACAAATGACAACAACAATATTAACTACGCTCGTCGCATGCTGCAAACTCCGTCGTCAACTTCTCCACCAACAACATCAGCATTAAAATTTCCAACAACAACAGCAGCAACACAACATCCGCAACAAGAAGTGAGAAATAGTGAAACAACAAATAATCCAATTGGCGACCAGGAGAAGGAGCAACACTTCAAAGTTAAGCAGCAACAGCAGCAGCATGTTGGACTATTTCATGATATCGGCGAAAATACGTCAAGCAACGAAAATTACAATCAAGAGCATAAAGATGATTCATCACCGCACATTACAATTCAGATATTCAACTGTCTCTCTATTAAGGTAAGGCAAAGTTGTTTTTAATTCAACTCAACACACAAACCCACACACACACGCACACACATGGTACGTATGCGGGGCATGTGTATGGATATATCGATGTGTATATGTATTGCATGCTTGCGTGCATTTGTATATGTGTGCTCACGATGTTTGTATGCACATTCATACATACATGTGCTTGTGTTGGTGATGGTGATTTGGTGATTGTGTGTGATTACGCTACCATCACTTTAAAAAATAAAAGAAATGTCTGCTCTGCTTTGCTTCACTCTGCGATTACTTTTCCATGCAACTTTACGACTTTTTCGCTGAATGCATTAATTATCTAAATGTAAAATAATCAACAAACATATATTTGTACTTTTAATAATTTATTATCAAAGCCATTCTCTTGTCACACGAATATTTTGTATACACACACATAAATATGTATGTATGTGCATACATATGTACATATATTTATTTATTTATTCATTTGCTTCTTTAATGCTGGAATTACGTTCATACACCTTACTTTTACAACACTCATTATCTTTCGTTGAACTGATAAGTGTGAGCGAGACAAATTGTTTTATTATTTGTTGCTATTGACAACATATCTCTCTTTTATTTAGCTAAGTTTTTATCAGTGATAAAAAATATATAAGAATAAGATAAAGGAAAAGTATTTTTTGTTTTTTCGGCATACCGAAGCCTAAATACCCTTGCTGAGTTCACTGCAAATAAAGTCACCCCTCCAATTGGACACATTGGATAGCATGTGTTGAGTATTTGCACTGTGGTGAATTTCATTTGATAGCGCAACAAAGTGAAGTACTTGCTTTTCACTGTGCGCTTGCTATGTTTGGGCTTTAAATTAATAAATAAAAATTAAAAAAAAATTAAAATAAATAATTATATTTTAAAGAACATATTTTTATTACTTATGATCTAAATGTCATACATTTTTATTTTGTTATGTTTATTATGTTTATTAAATAAAGCTATTTTTAAAGTAAATTTAAAAGGTATTAAATAATTACCTATCTAATTTTAAGTCTTACCTATTAAAAACATTATTTTGAAGCGGTCGATAAATTGGTTTAATATACCTTGCCAAACTTTTGACCCCTTCTAGATATTTTAAAATAGTTTCTGGAACGATCGATGATTATGTATTTATCAAACTCTTTGTTTTCCCCCAACCATTTCAGCCATTGCCCAACGATGGATTTCCGTCAATCGTGTGCCTTGAGTGCCGCATTAAACTCGAATCATTTTGGAAGTTCCGCAACATGGCGCTTAATTCGCATGTGGCCTTGAGAGAATTCCTGGCAATATCGGACTCTGAGCATCTTGTAAGTAAATACTTGATTAGTAAGAATTTAATGCGAAACTATATTTGTACAAATAAAAACAATACACTTTATATTTTGTTTAGGACACAAATGAACTGGAAATGAAACTTGATGAAATTTTAAAATCCACATCGGAGGCAATAGCGGCAACGGCGCTGACTGAACTGAGCAAATCGTCAAAAACAAGATACAGCCAACGGCAACCGAAACTTGATGGCGTTACCCTTGTAAATGCAAAGGAAATCATCGAGCGCCAAATTGAAAGCAACATCAGAGATATGCAACAAGCCCCATTATTGTATTCAAACCTATTTGAGAGTCCATCCCTATCATCACAAACAACATCATCGTCGAGCAATGCTATTATTGAGCATCGTGAGCCGATATTGAATCCCGATACCAATAAGATAATGACACCGCGAACAGCAATTAAAACGGAGAAATATTTTGAATTAGATAATGGGACGGCGATACAATCAAAAGATGCAAAAGAAGTTGAGCAATATAAGAACTTGCAACAGCAACTAGAGACTGCCGCAGTGCTTATGGATATAAGTAAAAAAATTGTCATTTCACCACCATGCTCGAATCCCCAATCTCCTTGTCTCTCTGCACTCTCTGCGGAAACAAGTATTAAAAGTTCTGTGATAAAATCAAAACGTCCATCAATCGATAACGAGATGCTGCACGACACTGTTGAAATCGATTTGTCCGTGAAAAAGAAAAAGAATGATTATGAATTTGCTGCAACCTCAACATCAACATCAACGTCACGTAACTTTGGCCAGCAACCGCCACCGCCACCACCACCACCAATACTTGATGTCCATGTGAATGCTCCTCTAAGGGGCTCTTGCGATGGCGATCTTAAGAACTATAGTATTACGATCAACGATGTTGGCGGCTCATCCATTTACCAATTGAACACAAAAACACCACAACAACAACAAACTAAACTAAATACCGAAAGTATTGCGACTTGTCTATCGGACTCTGAGGACAGCTCTGATTCGAATAAACTAGAAATGGATATTGCATCGGCAATGAATGATCGCAAGACGCCCGAGAGCGTCAATTCGGATCATGCAACAGATGCGGCGACGACACAACTGTGGCAAGCATTGGCACGTTCCGCTGGTGAGTTGATTTTAAATCTAAATCTATTATATATATTAAAATAATTTTCTGAAATAATAGTAGAATAAAGATTATGTAGATGGAACCATGATACTTAACGGTGTTTTCTCTTTTTTCAGCCAAAAACAAAGACGAAAGTCGAGCTACGCAACTAATACGCAGCATGATGACTAACACTTTTGTATTTCCTGCGCCGTCGGCCATCGCATTGACAAAAGTACCTGAAGAACCACTACCACTTTTAAAGGTAATTAAGACTCATTTTCACCTACTCAATTGATACGAAAACACAACTACTTTTGTTGTTTTTTTGTGGTATATAGGATATGTCTGAATCTCAATCGAGTGTTGTCAAAATATGTAGGCGTAAGCAAAGTTTTCCAACCAAAACCGATTGCATTGAGTCTCCAGATATTAAGGTAACAGATACATACGTTCGCTCAGAAGGTGTATCAAACACATTGACAGAGGGAATCAAAGACAAAAAGGCATGTATTTGATTGATTAATGTAATTAACTAATTCCAATGATTCCAATTCCCTCACAATTTCAGAGCATCAAATGCAACAGTAGCAGTAACAGCGGCAGCAGCAGCAGTAGCAGCAATGCTTTATCGACAACGTCGCAAAAGGATATGTCGTGCTCGAATTGTGGTACCCTGACAACAACCATTTGGAGGCGCAGTGTGCGAGGCGAGATGGTTTGCAACGCTTGCGGATTGTACTTTAAGCTGCATGGCGTGAATCGACCGCATTCAATGAGACGTGACACCATTCACACTCGGCGTAGGCGGCCCAAAGAGTGCGAGAAATCCAAGAAAAGTGAGCTAACAATTTGAATTTATAATTCCATCTACTTACTAATTGTACTATCTTTAAATAATCTCTAGGAAATCGACAATTACCCTGCAACTCGGCGGCAGACTTTGAGACGCATAACATGAATAGTTTCATAGATCACAAAAAGCTGGATTTGTCGATAAGTCAGGAAACACTCAGTATTTCAGATCAAGTATTTAACGTGAGTATAATTACTTGATTATTAACTATTCCACTTAGGTATATGGATTTTGCTGGCACATATTGCCAAAAAAAAAATCATAGAAATGTGGCAGTGGAATCCAACTGTCATTGTTAACATTTTAAATTATGTTGTCAGCATGAAAACTGGATGAAAATCATTATTTATTTGAACATCATCATAATTTTCTAGAAATACAAAACGGATTTATCTGAAACAGGAGGGGGAGCGGCAGCAACACTGAAAGATGTTATTTTGAAACGGAAAAAATCACAATCTTTGCCTGAGTTTAATGATACCTGCGAAGGCGAGGAACTATCTGTACCTCTTAACCTTGTTTCCAGTGAAAATAATGCAAAGTTAACATACAACGCCAAATAAAACAATTCAAGTAATTCAAGCCTTCAAGCGCACACAATTTTATTTATGAACTCAAACAAAAACAAATACAAAAATACAAATCAAATGCAGAAGATAACAAGAAGAGAAAACAATAATATAAAATCGAAAAAAAGTAATTGCAATATGTGTTAGACATATATATGAATATATACAGATTTATGTATATGTTTACACATATATAGAATTATATATACATACATATAATGCACGTAGAGTGTCACACACGATATATACTTACATATGTATATACATACATATATACTCATACTCATATTAATTTGTATTCTTAGAAACTAATACCAAAATACTAAAACAAGAAAAAACTCGGTTCAAAGTTTTAATTTTATGGTGTGAAATAAATTAACTTAAGCACGGACAGAATTACTTAATGCTTTTTATAAATAAAATACAATTTTAAGCAATTAAAGAGATATTGATATTTATTGAAATACATGCTTCAGTATTTTTAACATTTAATGACACCACTTAAGTAGCTTGGCATTATAAAACGACACCATCGACAAAAACAATATTATCACAAAACCAAATGCACTCATTCAACCACAAGCATTATTACACAAAATTCAAAAGTTTTTAACAATTGAAACTGATCAAACATCAATACACTAAATTATGGGATACTCCAAACTAAAACTTCCTTTCGACATCTTTCTTTCCCACTCGGACATATCTATAATCAACATAATCGCAATATAAAAAAGGAATGCAAGTTTTTGACACTAATAGATATTTTCCTAACTATGTAATACATTAAAAATTGACCAAGTTTTGGGTATCCCTTAATTCGATTTTACTAATTAGGTATTTCGGTTTACTAATCAAATCAGTCTCTAACTTATATAGTCTAGGAACTTGTGCATTGATTTTTATAGAAATGAATTTACCCAAAAACAATTGATTTATACATATAAAATTAGTATTGAATTCATTTCTATAAAAATCAGTATGTATTAAAAACAAAAACAAAATTTTCAAAATGATTAAAAAATGCTCGACAATAAGTGATAAAAAGTTTATAGTTTATATTGTCGTTGCCAGATTTAGCCTGTAAAACAAGTATTTATAACCATTGTAGGCTTTGAAGCTAATATGTATATTTTTTTTAAAATCAACTGCTTCAAAAGAATATTTTTTGTAAACAAAAATGAAAAAATTATTGTCAGTTTTTGTAGTTCGAAACTCATTTAATTTTAATTCTGCAAACTTGTAAAATTTGGTTGTCAAAAACAAAACAACAAAAAAAAGATAATATAAATATATCACAAGAAAAATGTGCTATTAAGCTAATCGAATTTGTAATTTCAATTACGTTTTGAATTAAATTCCTGTCTTTCAAATTTGTATAAAAAATCTTGAGTATTGTGTTGCTTAATTCATGAAAAGCATTTTGCAAAATTATTGTTTAGTATACTATTTAAATTATATAATACAGTATGTTTGGCAAATATATATATTTTGATCCAAACAATGTTTAAAACACAAAAAAAAAAAAAACAACAAAATGAACAATTTATTGTTTAATCAGCAGATTTATATAGCTAGAAAACATTTGTAAAATCTCTTGCCTGTAAATGAAAATAATGTGATAATAAAATAATCTCCACAATTTTTAAATAGTTAAACTATGCAATTTAAAGCAATATTCATAATACCATGCTAAAGTTTCAAGCAAAATATTGAACAAATATTTATATTTCTAATAAGAGATTCTTAATATCAAAAGCAAATGCAGTTTTCGATCTTATTAATGTAATTATAAATAAAATCATTAAGCTAAGACAAAGTTACACATTTATTTTTTCGAATTTAATAATCTCAAAAATCTTCTAACGGTTATAATAAATTTATTAATTGAATTAAATATGGGCTTTGACTGACAATTGGTTGTGCTTGGCATTTGCTCAGCGGCGCTGTCTTTGTATAGTGGAATCGTCGGCAAAGAGATAATGACTCATTCTGAGTATGATTCCAAGAACAAGAATCACCGGAAACTTAAGCTGATGGCTGATTACTATTTCGTCTTTGAAAGGTGGAATATGTAAATAGTTAATAATTATGCTAACAAAAAAGCTGCACAAAATGTTTTAATTCATATTAATAAATATAATATTTTATCCAAGTTCTTTTCTAGTTTTACTATTTGAAAATAAATTCGATATTTCAAATCGGAATAATCGATAATATCCGTTGCACCTAAATAGTGTTAACAATGTATATCGATAGTATCGATAAGGTAAGTTGGCCAGCTCTATTGATGTGGAATGAACAACTCATCAGAATAATGTATGTTTATTTTTATCTGGTGAATAAAAGTTGTTTGCTTTAATTTGGAAAGAAAACTAAGTAATACTCTGCAGAATAAGCCATATAATAAAACACTCAACATGACAGAGGTAAAGTGATTGTTTGCAGTAGACTTTGTGTATTAATTGTACTTATCTGCAAATTCTTTTGTCTACACAGAGACAAGTTTCGCCCGCATTAAAGAAAATCTTGGAGCAAGATGTGAAGCTGACGGATCGCTTTGTTGCCTACCTGCTGCAGTTCTCATCCTTCAAGTCACTGAAGATACACTGCAAAATGCTGGAGGTCTCATGCGATGGCATCGCTTGGCTGGCAACATGGGTCGCCTTCATCTGGTTGCTCAACTCCAGCGATCTGCATCAGATGCAAGTGAATATGCTGATAGGATTGCTGCTGGACATCGTTGTGGTGGCATTTCTTAAAGCATTTGTGCGCAGACGGCGTCCTATGCCGGCCACAGACATGCTGACAATTGGACCCGATAAATTCAGTTTTCCATCGGGTCACGCATCGCGAGCTTTCTATATCCTCGTCTTCTTCACCCATCTGTATTCCCTGCCCATCATTTTCTGGATGCCATTGACCGCTTGGGCTGTCAGCGTCGTTCTCTCCAGACTGATATTGAAACGCCATTATATTTTGGATGTTTGCGCTGGAGCATTGATTGGAGTTGTGGAAGCCTTGTTCCTTGGTCTGATTTGGCTTAGCGCTGATTCAGCTGCTTGGTTCGTTGGTTTCCTATCTGAAGACAAAGTGTTCAGTGAACCCAATTAAATACTTTGTAGGAAACTCGTCATTTTTGCTTATTACTTTGTATATAATCGCAATGCCAAAGCAGCAGTTGGTAAAGTTAATTTGTTGAATTTGTTACCTTTTTGAAAGGTCTGGGAAAAATATGAAATAAAGGCTCGAAAGACATAGTTTTTTTTATAGCTCGTTCTTTCAATTATAACTACACTTAGATTGTCGTACGATCCAAAGCACAATTGTAATTTTACTGTAAAACCTTAATCAGTAATACTTTATTAATAAATAACTCATTGATGATTCGACAAACACGCATAATTATTCGCTTATTGAATCATTTCAAGAAGTTTACGGTTATAAATCTTTGACGATCTACGCTAAAAAACTTCGATGTCAGACCTTTGCTCCAAATCGTCTTTTTGTGCTTGGATTGTTTAACGGTTTGAATTTTAATCGTTGTAAGAACTCCAAAAAGTTGATCATAAATCAGCTGGAATTCGCTTCACCACATATGTAGGTATGTATAAATATGCATTAGGAGTGTCGATTGTTCATTTATAAATTATTTGTAAAACAATTATCGGAATATCGTCAGATCTGACGACATCGATATATTTACATTCCGCAACCAACGTCCAATCATCGAATTCGAAAATGTATCAAATCGGAAGAGAAATGTTCAAGTTGAGATGGGAAAGAAAATTTGAAATTGGTTTAAAAAAAAAATTCAAAATAAGGAAAGTTTACCAGATAATCTAAAAAATATAATACGATAGGTTGAAGATCAGAAAAAATAGTAAAGTTGAAGAGAAACTGAAATTGTTTAAAATCTAATTTATTATTGTTTGTAAACTATAAATGTAAAGTAAGTACCTTGTATTTATATATTTACAATAAAATTACGTTTATAATTATTTAATAATCTTATACATGTGCAAAAACCATTATAAAAACTAGCGCATTTAAACTAAGCCCGACAAACGAGTTGGCTCCTTGAACCGCGGCCGGGTGGTCTCCTAAAAAATATCAATTTAATAAATATTTAATATTTAAAAGCTTACATTTAAGAAGAATATATACCATTTAAAATGTGGACATTAACCGATTTGGCATTTGCATTCGATGGCATGCAGGAATATCTGCCAGAGTCGGATATTTGGGCGCGTTGTATTAACAGATATGATGTGGTTATATCACCCTTCTCGGTAATAACTGATACTCCACCTCGAGGTGAATCGTAGTTGATCTCCTGCAAAGATATTCACATTTATATTGTAGTATTTAGTAGTAGTATATAGTATTTGTACTCGCCTGATTATTGTGGGTCCAATGCACCATTAGCGGTGGATCCGGAAGATGCTTCACAATACAAGTCAGGTTAACTGTGGAGCCCAAATCAATGTATAGCTCGGGACCTCCCGGAATACTTGTGATGGGCTCTACAAGTAGATGTATAACATAAGTTTCGTATTTACATAATACATTAAAAGTAACGCTAATAATACGACTAAATTTGTTCGTAGCTTAAATGTATATAGAATATTTCCAAAATGCACATACCAACAACTGAAAATATCATTGTATAGCCAACAGGAGGTGTCGTTGAAACTTGACACTCGTAAACTCCAGAATCTCTTAATTGGGGAAATTTGATCTGCAAAAAATAAATACAAATTTGAATTTATTAATATTATCTGTTTGAAATAAATACACTTAAAAACTTAGTTGAATTAATTGCTTAAATAAAGTAATCCTTATATGACATTTATATTGAATAGATATATCTAAATTGGAAATAAGTTAGTCTTCGCTATATGAAATAAATTCAATTATTAAAGTTAAAGAAAAAATTGTTTAATGAATGGAAGAAAAGACTGTTAGTTTTGTGGGATAAATATTAGTTAACATTATTGTGAATAAATAAAATTACTATTATATTTGAAATTTACTGATAAAAATAATGATTTTGATAACATTAAATTTTTAGGAAATAAATGCAATGGAGTTGTAATAGTTTTTTAATAAAATGTAGGTTTAAAGGTTTAGAATACATAAATAGATGAAAGCTTGTACGGACTGCATAGAAACTCAATACTTATAGCTAAAAGTCAAAGCTTTAAACAATTTTTAATAATACTTAAAAACTTAAAAACTATAGTTACAAAATTATAGTTATTATAGTTACTAATGTAGTGGATTTATTTTAGTATTTACCTGCAAAGACCAATCGCCAGTTTGCTTATTGTAGATTGAAGTGAATCTTTGGTCCGATGTGTACGTGCTCTCAGCCACAGTCAAAAGATGTAGGTCCCTGTGCCGTATCCAGGATACCTACAAATGGTAATTAGCACGTGAATGTGAATGTTAATGATGTTTGCTGTATGTATACACAGATACAACTTGAAAGCCAGTCAGCATGAAATACGAACCGTTTTATTGCCCAGATTCCTGACACGACAGTTGAGATGCCCCGTTTTGCCCACCAATGATGTCACATTCTTGGTGGCTGATGTATCGAAGTAGGGCCCCCTGTCGAGAGGCTTGATGAACTTTACAATTTGGTCGTCGTTCATATTGAAGCCATTATTGACATCGTCGCCCATCATAAACATCTCTGTAATGTTTATTTTCGGATCGAAATAACTTCGCTGACAAAGCGTGGCTCGAAAAAACACTGCAAAACATAATCGAAATGTGGATTTTATGTACTCATATGTTATCACTTTCTCTCCTCGAGGTACAAAACAAATCACATTAACTAGCGGCAGTTAGCCCAGATAATATCTCACACTTCATTGTGTCGTAATATCCTTTTGCACAACTTACAAAAATAAAGTAAAATCCGACATATTCGTGACCCATTCATCATGTGATTTGTGGTCTGCAAATTGTTTTTTAATCACACATCAAAAACACTTCAATTAGTTTAGTCGCTGTAGCTATGTAATTTTTCAGCAAAAATGCTTATCCTTTTGCCTTTTTGCCCCGATCCCTTCCCGCCGCGTTTCCCTCCACTTCTCTAGGCACACTTCATTAATATTCGCCATGCGCATTGGGGGCAAAAATTCAAAAAGATGAGCAAGTGTTTACACAACAACTTTCCAGTAATTATTTGAAAAAATACCAAAAGTATTCCCATCTGTATGTACACACAAGTGTGTCCTGCAAACACTCGCATTCGTCGAGGATGCTCAAGTCGCGAATGCCCCTCCAGTGTGTAGGGTATTATTAGCCCAGATGCCCAGGGCAAACACATCTTATATGCAAGCACATTTAAATAGAATTCGGCGCACGCAAAGCCGTTATACAACCGCCAGGTGGCGCCAGTTTCTCTCTATCTTCGACCTTGTTTGGAAACTATTGAGAAACGACTTTTATTCAAAACTGTTAAGTCAAGTTACGTTTTACGCTTTGTATGATTTAAGACTTCGAATCTTTGCAATTAACATTTTTAAAAATATTGCATTTCTGAGAAAGTTTTGATTTTTTTCGTTGAATAAAGAAACTTACATTAAAATGCCAGCATTTTCTTATTTCATAGAAAGTTTTTTTGAATTAAAATTAACCAATAATCATATAGAATTTAAACCTATAATGTTTTTATGAATTACAGATAACATATTTCGAGAACATTGAGAAAATTCAATTTAAATTTTTATATTTCTTTATATGCACATTATATTTTTGTTCTTTAGGAAGTTTTTTCATATTGCAAGGTTTTCACAAATTGTTTTTAAATATATACTATTTGAAGTTTCGAAAGCAATTTCAAACTTTTATTATATTTTTGTTGAATAAAATCTAATGCTAGATTTTCTGTATATTATTAATTAAACACAACTTGAGAAGATCTATCAGTCAAGAAACAATAATGTTATTTCAGATAAATTTCTCAAAATTGTGATGAAAAAATGACGTAGTTAGAAAAAAGGTTCAGCAGAAAGAAAGAAACAAAAGCCTATGCATGCAAATACTACATAATATAGAAATATTATCCAATGCTAGGTGGTAGCCAATATTGAAAAAGAAATGCAAATTTACGCAATACTATATATAAGAAAATAGAAAATATAGTAAGAAAATGTCCCCCAAACAGGCAACAGCACCAAACAGCACCAAATAGGGGTAACAAAAATGTCAAGTGCGCAGTGAGCATGCTCCGTGTGGTGGGCTGGAGATGGAGGAGAATGGAATTCCAACCCTTGAGAGTAGATTTTTCGCATGTGAAGAAATCGATTTAAGGAATATTTCGGAAGTTCTTTAGTTAAATGTGTTTCACAAAAATAATGTAAAATATCCATAAATCCACTTGTGAAACTTGCAAAAAAATGTGTGTAATCTGCAAAGCTATAAACTAAATCTTAGAAATAAATGCAATTAACGAAATTTGTATATTCAATTGGACAACTACTAGTAAAACAACATAGGAAATAACGAAAGAAAAATTCAATCAATTGAGTTGATACTAAATCACGAATTTAGGTACGTGATTTATAACAAAAATTCCATAGGATCGCAATGCGAATAAAATAAGTAACGAAAAGTAGTAAAACAATTTAAAAAAAAAGAGAAGGAACAAGAAAAAAGTAAATATAAATAATATGTATACAAAAGTGAAGTCTGGATGTGGATGGATGTGTGTCTTAACTAATCAATAACTTGGAATACATTAAATACGAAATTGAAAAAACAGAGAGAGATATTCAATTGCAGAGTTTAATAACAATAAATACAATTGTACTTATATAATTGCAGTCAACATGGGCACGGTGCTGAGTTTTAATCCAAGGGATAGACATCCCATCTATTCGTCACAGCCCAATTTTCCATACAATCAATCCGCTGACTTGCAGGCGGAGAAACTCAACGAGACTGCGGGCTCCATCGATTCGCATTTGAATAACTTCTCGTATGAGCAGCTGAATAATGCCAAGAACCGCGAGAATAAATCGGGCAAATCCGGAATGTCGTCGCACCAAATATCGCGACATGGCTCCGGACACAATCAGAACAGCTGTGGGGCAAGCATGCAATATAATTCAATGCACACGCAAATCAATTCGCACAACAACTTCAATAATCTGACAGTGTCGTCGAAGGACACGATCAACAATGATTTGGACTCGCATAATGAGAACTCGATTGTCATCTCGGAGAAGAGTTCGATTGAGAAGAGCTTGAAGAAGCACTCGCTGTTCATCAATGCGCTCTCATGGAAGAAGCTATCGACTTCGCATAACAAAAAGAAGGTCGACAACAAGAACAAATGCGCCAATATGCCGTCGGCCTGCTTTAAGGCTCAACTCCTGGAGGCATCGTACTCCACATCGGGGGCGGTGAATGCGACAGCCACAGCTGATAAGAATAAGAATATCCAGCTGCATTGCAATCACATCGAGGAGCATCAGCATCAGCAACAGCATCACTGCAATCAAAATCAGGTCATCAGGGATTTGCCATTCTTCCCCACGGCCGCCAAAACACAGAAGCCATCCACGGCCAAGGAGCTGGGACGTGTCAACAATACCAACTCGATAACCAATCACAACAAACTGATCCAGAAGCAGCCTTTAACGTTGACACTGCCCCAGCAGTTGCAGGCTTCGTCGATACAGATCAAGAACACTAATCAAAATCACATTCCACGCAAAACTGTTATACAGGTAATTTGGTATAGTCTGGGAACAGTCTTCGAACTGGGAACAGTTTCTATTCCAATTGGAAACTGTTGCTAATGTTTCACATTCATTTTCAACTCTTCTCCTACAATAAATAGGCTTCTACTTCGGAACTACTCAAATGTCTGGGCATGTTCTTGCACTATCGTTGCCATCGGTTAAACAACTTCGATCCTGGCGACGCCGTCATGTGGCTCAGGGCTGTCGATCGTAGCCTCCTCTTGCAAGGCTGGCAGGTAAATAAACTCCCAATTTTTATATAATAACTTTCTTAAACCTTTTATACAATTCCCATTATTCACTTTTAAAGTCTTAAACTTAAAAATGAGTTGGCAAAATTTTTAAAACTATTTTATGATAAATAGACAGTAATATTGTCACCAAAGTTCATAAGTTTAAGCCAGGGACTTCAAACATTATATTTAAAAAAAGAGATACATTATAATTTAAATTATAATTAATTGATTTAATCATGACATGAAGGCAATTCTTATTTAAGTAAATAACAGACAGACGGTTGTGAAATATTTCGTTTTTTTGATTAAATTATACTTGAAAGCTCAAATTAAGTTTAAATATTATATTTCGAATACAATGAAGCTAACTGAAATAAATTTCATTTCAAATAATTTTCAATGGACTTTTTGTACTGTAAATACTAATTTCAAATTTATAAATAATATCATTTTGCTGCATTGAAAAATATTTAAAATGTTTCAGAAGTATTTAAAGTTCCCCTTAGCGAATAAAAATATCCCGATTCTTATTAGACTCTCAATACAGCAGCTACAACACTGCTAGTATTATCTAGACCCCGGAAACGTTATTAAAAGTACTTTTCTGACTTACAGGATGTGGCATTTATCAATCCAGCAAATGTTGTATTCGTCTACATGTTGGTTCGCGAACTGGTCAACGGAGAGGAAACAAAGGAATCTGATCTTCAGGCATCTGTGCTCACTTGTTTGTATTTGTCGTATTCATACATGGGAAACGAAATAAGTTATCCTCTTAAGCCATTTTTGGTCGAAGACTCCAAAGAGAACTTTTGGGACAGGTAAGTTAAAAAGTGCAATATTAGCATAGCATTAAAATTTGATCGCACTTTTCTTGATTTGCTTTTAAAGATGCCTGGTGATCGTGAACAGATTAAGCAATAAGATGCTTAAGATCAATGCAGAGCCAGCATTCTTTACTGAAGTATTCACTGAATTAAAATCATGCGGTCAATTTCAAACCAACTCGAATCGAAGATCATCTTGCGGAGGCGCCTGACGGAAAGATAACCGACAGGTTGTGGTCCGACTTTCATTGTCTACACATCAGCAGACTTTTCCAGATAAAATAAAACAAAATAGTGCTAAACAATGAAAAAGAAACAAAATACAAAACAAAACAAAACCAAAACAAAAACCAAGCATAAACACTTCGTAAATCATTAGAAAATTTCTTTATGTCACCATCACACTTGTTCAAAATAAAAATGTAAAGATATTAAAAGACATTATGCAAATTCGGATAAAAACAAAAAACAAAACTAAAACTAAACTAACAATTATGAAGTGTAACGGCGTTGTGTTCTCTATTTAAATGGAATGCAATAATGTTCAATAAACTGAATAAAATCTTAATCTTAATGGTTTTCCATTGCTCCACATCTAGCGAACATTTTTAGGAATAAAATCCAAACAGAATTTCAGAATTATTATTTTTAATCACTAGATTTTATTATAGTACATTTTATGATCACACTGTTTTTATGATTGTTACTCGATTTTATTATATAGCTTACGATCGCACTGCATAAACTGTTTCACATATCCCCAAACCAAAAATAAGAAAATATGTGCACAGCTTACAACGGAAATAATTAAGGGCCAAATGTCTGGATATCTAGCAGAGGGCTTTATAGCTAAAGACCCAACTAAAATTGACAGCATTAGAATCTCCGATATTGCAACGGTCATATTTAAAAGCTTGTTTTCGAGCATCTGTTCCTTGTTGGGTTTGAAGTAATTGCATTTAAAAACTAAATGGAAGAGGACAGTTGCTGCCACACTTGGAATTAATAGATGATCACGCTTTAGAAGCGGAATCATGCTAAATACTGAGACTTCTAGGAACCATAGCATCTCATTTGGCCACCATTGAAATAAACAAATTGCTGGCAGAGCAACCAGTAAAATTGACTTCTCGTGAACCTGCAGATTACATATGTTAGTTATAGTTGGCATCTAAATATATAGTAAACGTAATTTCTTACTTGAAATGAGAATAGGAAAAAGGCTGCTGAAGTATTGAATAGAGTTAACAAAAACATCGGTTTGCTGCGTCGCCAGAAGAGAATTATATTTGTTGGTAGTACAGTTAAAAGAGTGGTCCCCAAACAGATTAAAGCCATCTGATGATTTTGGAAATGTTTCCTGCAAAAGTCAACAAATTAATTTCATAATTACTAGCTAGTTAATGATTTGCTTACCTTAGTTTAAAAATCACATTGATGCTGCACCAAACATTGGCCACTTTGTCCTCAAACACACCGCGTCCAAGTGGAAAAAGACGATGCAATACCTGGGAAGCTGCTTCTATGGAATGTAACCAAGGTAGCCATAGAATGGCAAAAACCGTCAATACAATTGAGGCAATGGCTGTCAGCTCAATTGCAAAGGACTTAAAACTGAAAAAGAAAGGAAAGAGTTTTAGTGAATTAATAGTTTTTATGAGTAACAATATTCAATGGTAAAATTTGATTATAATATATTTAAAAAAATATGATAAAAACAATATCATATTAATTAATGAAATCTTTCAATCAAGAATCATCTGAATTCTTACAGAAATTTAAGTTTTATATAGAACCACAAATTATTAGTTTGTATATGTTTAATGACTAGTAATTATAAAATGATTTCGTATAGTATAGAAATATCTATCTATCAAGTATCTATCTGGTCATATTTCTTCGGAATTTGTAGAGCAACTTAACGTTTATAAAGAATTATAAATTATGAAAGTAAACAGTGAATTCACCATAGAATAATTACAAGTGTTCAATAAAAGTTTTAGCTTTTACTTTAGCCGTAGGATCATTTGTCAATGCTAAAGTTTAACAACTAAATATATATTCCGTTAAATCATTTGAGCAACTGTTGAGCTTTTCAAAACCAATTAACCACTGTCAACTATTGTTATTTGACCCTGTATACAACAAATAATACAAATAAATGAATGCAATTATAAATATTATACCTTTTGCGCGACAAAGTGGTGCCAAGAAGATATGAAAAGAATGGAAGCGCATGGTACAATTCCATTTGTTTATAGTTCAGGGCCAATGTGAACGTAAAAGCGGCTAAATAGTTTTTATTGCAGAGAATCGCGGCAATTGCCACAGCTGCCAATCCGAGCGATATGTTGTTGTATTGAAAGTGTCCATTATCGATGAGCATTTGCCCCGGATATAGAGCGAGCAGTAGAAATAACAACTCCTTGATGTTGCTCTGAAAGGTTCGATCGATGGCAACACTTAAAATCCAAATTGCCGGCAAATAAATCAAAAGATCGGCAGTCAAAACCGTGAGACGCATAAAACTCTTGTGCTCCTTGCTTTCGATGCCGCGACTCGCGTGCAAGGACACAAAACTGGCATTTTGCGTTTTGGCGGCAAGACCCACCAGATAGCTATGATATGCAGTAAGAGGTGGATAATCTAAGCCCCAATATTGCAGGTCGTTGTGTGTGCCATTTGTATACCACGATTTGGCGTCTAAATTTACAGTCACTTCTTGCCAATGCCGTTGTGCCTCATAGTCGCCGAACATCGGCGGCTTGTTGTATCCAGAATATGCGTTAAGTGATATAATTGATCTCAGCGATAAGGCGAGAAACGCCGTGGCTGCCAACTCAGACAGCATTTTTACAATTGTTTGACGTTATCATTGCATTCCACTTTGCGATGGCACCGGCACTGCACTAGTGTATATCGATGTCGTATAGAATAAATATATCGAATTGAGCACGATGTATCGCTAATTAATTGTGGCAAGGCCTATCGATAAGATGAAAATATCGATTTCTCATCATTCTTTCGATTTGTAAACCTTGTTTGCTTTGCAACATTTTTTAAAATTTTTTTTCGTGTTTCATACACACCTAGGCCTTTGTTAATAACAAATTAACAGTATTGGCTAATAATCAATTAATCAATTATATGGATTGAATGATATCCCATCCAACATAAACATACCACGGTTTTGCATAATACAATATTTATTATTTAATAGGACACTCAGGGCGTATTTTACATGATGGGGATGTGGATTTGTATTTTATGCCTTCGCAGCAATGTCCAGAGCCTGGTTCAGATCATTGATTAAATCGTCGGCATCCTCAAGACCCACAGACAAACGAACAAGACCGTCAGTAATGCCCAAAGTTTTGCGATCTTCAGCAGGTACAGAAGCATGTGTCATAACGGAACTATAAATAACATGAAAGTTAATTTAAAAAACAATCATATTAATCTATGTTGTAAAACTTACGGCAATTCAGCCAAGCTTTCATATCCACCAAGACTTTCAGCCAAAGTGAAAATCTTCAGAGCCTTCAAGAAAGCTGATGAATGCTTCAGGTCGCCCTTGATATAGAATGAGAATACGCCGCTGTATCCATAGGTCTGTTTAAGGGCAATCTCATGCTGTGGATGGGAAGGCAGAGCCGGGTGTAGTACCTTCTCAACGAAAGCATGCGAATCCAGGAACTTGGCCACTTGCAGCGCGTTGCTCTGATGTTGTTGCATACGCAGAGACAAAGTCTTCAGACTGCGGTTCACTTGGTAGCAATCAAACGGCGATGGAACAATGCCAACAGCTGCAAGAAAGAATATAGTTTAAAATCTATGTATATAGAGAGTGTCAGGCATCTTTACCATTTTGCAAAAACTTCAATCTGTTGTAAAGATCTTCAGAATCCATGGTTATACCTCCCATAACAACATCGGTGTGTCCATTCATGTATTTGGTCATGGAATAGCACACCAGATCAGCTCCCAGCTCAAGGGGACGTTGGAAATACGAAGTCAGGAAAGTGTTGTCCACGGCCACAATAATATTGCCAGCGTCATGGCTGATCTTGGCAATGGCAGCAATGTCAGCGACTTTAATCAAAGGATTCGTTGGAGACTCAATCCAAATGAGCTGGAAATAAATTAAATTATAGTATATTAGTATATCATATGTTTGAGAGATGTTCTATCGTAAAATACCTTAGTTTCAGGTTTAAATGCTGCTTTAATAGCATCCAAATTGGTGGGATCAACAAAAGTTGCATTTATTCCCAAACGAGAGGCCACTTGTCTGAAAATATTATGAATAATTTATTATAAATATAATTAAGTTTACAAATTAAAAAATAGAATTGAAATATTAAAAAAAAAGAATTTTATAAGAATAAATACTAATACTATAATATAATATGCAATACTAAAACAAAAGATTACCTGATAAGTCTGTTGGTTCCACCATAGACGTCATCGCCCATAATAATGTGATCGCCACTGTTGAGCATAGTAAGAACAGCAGTTGTTGCACCCAGACCAGATGAGAAGGTCAATCCATACTTGGCGTTATCGAGAGCAGCGAAACATTTCTCCAGGACATTACGGGTTGGATTGCCGCTCCTAGAGTACTCATAACCCTAGAATTAATATATACAGGAATTAATATCGCACAATATCTGTTGTTTCATTCAAATTTTAAAATCTTCGAGGGGGTATTTTTAAATTAATTATATATAATGAGTTTGCATTTTTTTGTTTATGTTAAATCAACAATGATTTGGCAAAATTGGTTTGGACAACAGGGCTCGGCTGTTTATTAAAGACACTTATCTGCGAAATAGTTCAAATCAGTTGAGACCTATGACTTTACATATTTTTCAAATTTTCTAAAAATAAACCGTTTTCCCGTTGTCGACTGATGGTCAATAAACGCATAAACAAAACATAATGTACTCCAATCAGAATTTATAACATACGATTAACGATATTTATTATTATTGTTTAATTATATTGATAAGCCAAAGTGAGCTGCATAATTAAACGATAATAATATCACTATCTCAATAAATCTATGTAGATAACTAACACTAACCACGCAATAAACCAATTATAATTTTAGATTAATGCTTTAAATTTTCATTGTTTAACTATTATATGATTTAACATATAATTTACTTTTTTTATATAATTGTTTATTTTTACAGGCTTAAATAAAAATTTAACCACGGTATGATAACACAATACAATCAAAATACACAATGTACACACACATTCATACATGCAGACAAATGTAAATTCTAAATGATGGAAAATTTATCTGCCGTTTACCGGCTTATCGATAGCACTGCTAATGCGTATCTACTTATACATACATATGTACATGAATTTCTGCATATTTACATGAATATGTAGATTGGCATTTATCAGTTGTGCCAACAAAGCGTTAAATATTTATTAATAGGAAAGACAATATTGTTGCGGTGGAAGATATAAATACACTTTTCTTTTGCACATGTTTGCATCATAAAATTTTATCTTACACGATGCTCTCCAGGGGCATCCTGTTTGAAGGTTGTGCTCAGTGAAATGGGAGGAATAACACTGGCACTCTTCCATTGCTCTGGATCCTGTCCAGCGTGAATGGATTTGGTGGCAAAACCTTTGGGTTGACTCTTGAAACTCATTTTACAACAGCTGAAAACGAACCACACGCGACAAACACTTGTTAATCACTGCTTCAGCAACAACGATGGTTTTCTGTGATCGATAGGTCATTCACACTTGCTTAGAACCAGAATAGATAAGCGATTGGTTCGACTATCGCCAAATATTATCGATGGTCAAATTTCCATTTCAAATTTAACTTTTTCAACGGGCTTTCAAATACTGTAGTTTTCTAGACTTTCTATTTTTTTTTATTTTATTATATATATATTAAATAATATTTTTCTTGTTTACATTTTATAACAATTTTTTTAAATACTTTAATGCAAATATCTATTTTGGCTATAGATATAAATAAATACATTTTTAAATTGTCACCCTGACGTTGCACTTGTTAAATTTTTGTTGAGAGTGCAGTATTTGATGAAGTAAATAAATTCCCTTATTGACACTATTAAAAATTTAAAGTTGCAATTTACAATTTTATTTTGTACACAACATTTTGGAAAATTAACAATTTAATTAACGTAACTAATAGCTATTTTTTCATCGTTTTCCCAAATACTATGACAACTGTCCACAACTAGCTGTGGAGGGGAAGACTTGTGTCTCATGAAGAACCCTTGAATTTGCGCTGGACTCACGGTGCGACCTGTGGCAACGATTCGTTGAGCGAATTCCGTCGATTTGGCAACTTCTTGCTCTCCAAAGAATTTTTTAAACATTTGCTCGAGCTGATGTTGAGTACAATAGCCAATGTATTCCTTTAAATCGATGCGACCAGGTCTAATTAAAGCGGGATCTAAGCGATCGAGGTAATTGGTGGTCATAAAAACAATGCGAGCTTCTGTGGAAGCAACACCATCGAGGCAATTCAACAAGCCACTGAATGTGATGCGATTCAAGCCGTCATAAGCAGACTTCTGCTGTAAAGTCGCTTCTCTCGAAATAAATGCAGCATCAATATCTTCAAGTAGGATTATAGTTTGTTCTGGGGCCACGTTCATTAGATGATTTAGCCTATCATCGGTGAGTCCACGCTCCGACAAGTTTAGCAAACAAATGCCGTACTCCAATTCGCCAGCCAAGGCAGTTATAAAACTTGATTTGCCACATCCCGGAGGACCATACAACAAGTATCCTCTGCGGTACGGAATTCCTCGCTGTGTGTACCACAAGGAGTTTCCAATGAAATCTTTACAGTCCGCAATGATTCTACTCGAAATGCCCTCGTCTAAGACAACTGAACTGGCAGGTCTACGTCGCCGGGGATGCCCAAATGGTCTCCATTCTGAGCCCATTGCCGTGTACATAAGTGTTTTTCCCTCAGTCGCCTGCAAGGCCAATTGTCTTGCTTCCTCCAGGATATCAAAGTAGATTTGTTTGTTATTGCCAAACGCTGTCAACGTCACAGATTCCCATGGCACTCCCATGTGTAAATCTAACGTTTGTTGCTCCCTTGTGCGCTCCACTTGAATCCAATTTCTTTTGTATTGAAATAAATGTTTTCCAATGCTCGGTATAAAGTCGTAAGTGGTTCGAATTTTTCCATTGTCATTCTGCAAGAATGTCGTCTCCACACTCAAATGTTGTGTCTTTCTCGCTCCCTTAATGGTGATCCATTTTAAAAGCCATTGGTACGATTTGTCTCTGCAGGGCACTTCCAGAGTGATCATCATATGACGACGAAATAGCACCACAGCACCCTGAAGACCTTTCCTCAGTATCGCTGCACTGGCTCCTACTCCGAACAGTCCGAAGCCAGCCCCAAAATATGGGTTAGACGATAAACTTGAGATAAGTTCGCCGATGGCCATCTTCACCTGTAAAAATATTGAAATGATATATGTAATCCGACAAAATATAGTATGAAATGTAGAAATCGTAAAAGCGTTTAATATTTTAATGACTAAACTGGTATATTGGTACTTAAGGTGGCACTTTTGTACCAAAATACTTTTTACAAACATGGTACATTTCTAAAAAAACATGGTACATTTTAAAAAGGTACACTAATGAAAACTGTGTTGTGTCCTTATGATATGTACATATGTAGTTAATGTTTGTGAATTTATTGGCAAATACAATATTTAAAATCATCACCTATCCAACAGCAATTTAACTGTTTAGATCTCTTATAAACCGGCAAAACTCTTGGTATGTCATTCTATCAATCTATCACTTTGACAATGTTTAATTATATCTTACACATAAAATTGTATGTGTATGTGTATATATGTGAATTGAAATGTACTATGTAGTATCTAGCCACAAACAGTAAATAAATAAATACATAACAATGCATTTGTTGATTACTTTAGGCCTTCATAATTTAATCATGCACTCACTTGTTATGTTTGCACCCTTCTCTAATAAAAATACACGTTTAACAAATCCACAATCTCATATTGACAGTTTTAACATTCAATTGCTTCGTTTTAGACCAAATTTTATTCAGCTTTTACAATTTTTAATGTACTTACGCAAACATAAGCAACGACATAAACACGTTCATATAATACAAAACAGCTGACCCTTATCGATTGCACTATCGATAATAAATATCGACTCGGTTTGTATAAAAGAACAAATTGGACTATGAAATTTATGATATCGAAAATAGACGTTCCTTTATATTTATATATATCCTTTTAAAGAATTAATTTTCTGTCTGTTGTGAATTAACTTTTTCGTTTTTTTAACGGATATCCAATTTAAATAGGGCATTTGAAATATTTTTAAGATTTCCCGATTTCGTATTTTTGTTTAATTTAAACCATTCCAGAATAGCAGTAGTAATGAAATTAATAGGGAAAAATTCCTTTAGACGCAAATTCACTAACAAAAAATATTGAAAAATGCAATATTGATATTTAATGTTCTAGAATTAGGAAAACATTGTTATATATTTGTATTTACAAGAAAATATCTATGTCTATCACAAGAGTTAAAGAATGTTCCCATTAGTTAACAGTATCTACACCCTTTTGTTAATAGTTGTCAAATTTTAACTAGTCAAATTCATTAACAACATAATATAATTAAGAACGCAAGAACCGTATATAGTACAAATAGTTATGTGATTCCAGCGCTCATGTCGATTTGGGAATGTATTTCTTCTCAGCCTTTTCGCTCGGTACCATTTTAGCCTCCTCATCTTCCTGATTATTAATAGGTCGCAAAGCATTCCAAGGCTGTATTTCAGCGGTGGCAAAAAATTGGTAGAAAATATAAGTCACAACAGCAATGATTCCTGAGATCACAAATATAATGCGCCACTGGCTGATTGATTTCTAAAAGGGGCGAAGATTATAATTACAAAACTATGAAAATATTGATTTCAAATAGAGTTTAATCAGACTTACTTCGTCCGTAACTATGTATCCAACGGTTAAAGGCGAGATGAATGATGCAGACATATGAATTGTTTGACAGAATGCTAAGACTGCTCCAGAGTGTCCATAATTCGGCGCGAGATCAATAATATTCGCCATTGCACCTGCATACGATGCTGTGATCAACATAACAGCAATAAACCAAAATGTCAGAAGAACTCCAATATTATCAATGTAACCAAGGGCAGCAATTAACAGTCCAGGAACAACTTGCGAGAGAGCCGTAAATACTTTTCTCACATTGGTTAAGGTCATAATCTTGTGCAACAGCAGCTTGTCAGCAATATAGCAAAAGAGCACGGCGGAAACGTAGGATCCGAGGAAAGGCAGTCCAGACACAATACCATTAGTCGAAACCTTGAATTTGAGAATGGAATCCATAAATGTGGGTCCACTCGTTATGAACACGTAATGCACAAATATTCGACCGAAGGTTGTTATTCCAATCGCCCAGACCGGTAGGGACAAAAAGATTTGCCTCCATGGCACTTTCATGGTAACTGAATTTAATACTTCCTCGCCCACATTCAGCTCAATATAGTTGAGTTCTTCCTTCGTTATGCGAGGATGCTCCCTGGGCGTGTTGAAGGCCAATGCATACCATAGAAGGCACCAACTGACACCCAATAAACCAGTTGTATAGAACACAGGTGGCCATCCGAACTTGGTAATGATAAATCCGCACAGCGGATACGTTAATCCTATTCCAATACTGAATCCTTGAAAGCTTGACATGAAACGCGAACGCTCCGCCAGTGGTATCCAGTATCCAACAATGGCGTACATGGCAGGCCACGTCAATCCAGAAGCAAAGCCCTGAATTGAACGAAGAGCTATCACGACCGCATAATGCACTTCGGCGGCCAAAGGCATTAGCAGACTACATAACGCAGTTGCAAGTTGTGACCATCCAAATACGGATTTAGTTCCCAGAGCTTCAGTAGCAATGCCCCCCACGACTTGGGAGAGCACATAACACCAAAAGAATGAACCTATGATCCAAGACTTAATTCCAGATATTTGATCGTCACTTGCGCCACCCTAATAGGAAACATCAATGTTAGATTAAATACAGTTCAAGAACGAGATCGAAAAGTTCAGCATTACCAAGTTCAACTTGGGAGTATGCTCATTGTTCAACGATTCTGTCGCATTGCTATTGGATATCATTGCAACCAGCGCAATGTTCATGTCATTGCGCATCATGAAGGACACCAGGAACCCAGACCATGATAGGAAATACAAAACCAAACGCGCTGGAATTTTATCTATAATATAAATTGAAAAATAAAAAACGATGTTACAAATTGCGATTGAATGTAAGTTGGTTGCTACAAATCTTACCTCTAAAACTTGTCCGATTCTTAATCGGATGAGGTTGTTTAGTGGGAGCAGAATACATTATTTTGTCGTTAAGGAATTCTAAAATCGCAAAGATAAATAGAATGGATTGAAATTAAATGCATGACGTTTTTATACATTAATATTTTATAAGATAAAATTTATTAAAGCTTCAATCTTCCTATTAATCTAAAATATTGCAAGCCATCTGAATATAAGCTGAAAGTAATATCCGAATAATGGCAGACATTTCTATTATTTTCAATATTGTGTGTGGAGGTTAGTCGATATAAAAATTTGCTTTTTATTTTGCCTTTGCTTGATTTATATAGAAGAAAGCAACCCAACTAAAGGGTTCCCAAAATTATCAATATACGTACATATGTACATATATTTTGTCGTTGTCAACTTAAAAGGAAAATTAACATTCACACATCCTTCAAGGAAGTTAATAATAAACTGCGGTTGACTTATCGGATAAACAATTAGCTCCATAACCTGGAGCACAACAATTAGTTCACCATTTAGCTTGTGGTGAGGTTTTATTCCAATAAATGCATGATTGTGTTGATTACACGTCACTTAGTGCAACTAGTGCTAAATTTCGTATCAATAAATCGAATTTGCATGTTTATCGAAAGGACTCATCAAAGATTTTATAGTTTCATGAAATGATTTGGAATTGAAATAGGCTATTTATTTCACTGCACATAAATTTGCTTCTAATAACATACATATATATAAATAAATTATATTAATATATTAATAATCAATTATAAATATGTACACGCAATCACAGCATTATTAAATGTGACAAATCACCAAAGCAGTTAGACCAGAAGCATTTGTAAAAACACATGTGACTATTTATATACATGTACGTATGTATGTATGTGTGAATGTACATACTATGTTTTGATTGAACAAAAACACACACACGTACTCACTTCTGCCGTGTTGTTTTATTTACTCAGAGACTGTTGTCAAAATGGTTAGCAGATTACAACTCCGTGTAGTTATACCTTTTTATTATAGTTATATCCATTCATTGGCACACACATACGCATACGTAGGCAATGTTTTTTTGTAGTTATTCAAATTGTTTTGAATTTATTTGTGAGTTATTTCACCACTCGTTTTGCTCGTTTCAATTTGTCTATGTAAGTACATTCAATGGATGTTCGTCGTAAACTACTCGTCGTATAAGCTTTTCTTGCCATTTCGATAAATGTGGAGCAATCAATCAATAGCTGATTTATTATGGAGTATTCACACATACACTTTTAGTTCATACAACTTAGCATAAGATCGCAACTTAATTACTTGCGTAGCAGTGAGTTTTCACTAATAAGAGAACATTGTTAAACACGGAAGTCTCGCTTTATTTGTGATTTTCTTTCATTTCCTCTTTTTATATCTAATTTGAATAATTCAAATTATGCGTAAAAGTTGCATACAATTTTTATTATTTTTGATTTATTAACAAAGTTGCCAACTGTTAAATGGTCACTGATTGGAATATTAATCCATATAGAAAACTGTCGTAAACAGTGGTATTTTGTTTTAAGAAAAGTTTGTTTAATTTATGCTTGATCCGTCTCAAACCCCCAAACTACATTAAGTGTTTATCGATAATTTTATATGCGAAACCAACCCCCACATATAAATAATCGATGGAAACGGTGGGTAATGTTTTGATCCGTTTCGAGTTCATTTTGTTTTGAATGAATTCAAAAATTCGTGTTGAATTTTATTTTTTAGCATAGCAATAATTTATGATAACATTATTTTTAATTTTTTGTTTATGTATAAAATAATTTAAGTATATAATAATAAATTTAGTAGATCCCTTACAAGAAACATAATAGGGCCGCTCCAAATATAAAACCAATTAAAGGTAACCCAAAAACACAATTTAAATCGCTTTACACTCATCCATCATTATAAATTAACACCAAACACGCTTCCCACACTATTAACAAAAATGGTACATTTAAAATACGTTGGCAACTCCACACTAGTTAGTACACGCATATGTACGTTTGTTCGTACTTTTCTTTATGGTACAATACCAACATTATGTAGAATGGTACAATTAAATGGTAATCATCATTTGGGACAAAGTTAAATTTTATGTTTGTAAAATAAAAACACAAATAGTTACCCACAATATTATATATGTCGTGTTTTCATTTTAATTATAAAAGTAAGAATAATATTTCATACACCTTTATTAGATGACTATTAAATATTAAACATCGGATAGTATGTGTTACAATTAAGGATTTTCCATGGTGGCCACAGCAACTTGTGGATCACGAGCAGTCGAAGGAGCTGGTTCCTCGCTATCTCCTGGCGATGGCTTGTCATCGTCGTCGTCGTCCTTTGAGACGATTATTGAGCCGCCGCGCTTTTTGGCCATTTCCAAATAGTGCAGATTTTCTTCATCGGATAAGATTTTGAACGGCTGATCCTTGCCAACAATTGCCACAGTAATGTTCTGTTATATGGTAAATCAGTTAACAATGTAAACAATAATAAATAATACTGAATAATACCAATTGAGATCCGCCATCGTCTTTGGAGACGAGTTCATCGTTGGGCAATGAGCTGCGAATAGCGTGAATGCCATGGCAAATAATGTCATCCTTAGAGCTGGCATTAAATGTGGACAAATGACGTTCCAAATAGGTGCGAGCGCTTTGAGATCTCGAACCAATGGTCATTGCCTTGCAATTGAAGAAATTTGCGGATGGTTCCACCTTATAGATATGAGGACCCTTCTCATCGTAACCAGCGATGAGCAAACCCACTCCGTAGGGACGACGATCATAACGTTGCGTTGTTGTCTGCATTTTGTTGCCCAAATTAGTTATCAAGCGCGACACTGGATATGTCGAGCCATACGAATGCTTATAACTTAAGCACTCCGAGCGCAAATACTTGCTGAGAACTCGTGCATCGGCCGTAATGCCAGCTATAGAGATGCCCAGATGATCATCAATGGGAATGATTTTACGCTGCGAAGCGGAGAGCTCTGAAGCCGGCTTGCAGAGTGCAACAAGAACGGCGTAGTCACGATTTTTGAGGCCAACAGTTGCGGTGCCGAGTTTTACAGCCGCCATTGCGTACTCTACTTGATGGAGGCGCCCTTGGGGGCTCCACACTGTGACATCGCTGTCGTACTGATTGCGAAACTGCAATTATAATATAGTTATTATTTCATTGTTACTTCTGCAACTTAATAATGTGTACTTGCCATTTTCTATTTAAAAATTGTCGGTCAGGCCAAGTAGTTGAATGCTGAATATTGAATGATGACAATCCAAATGTGTTAGTGATGGACAACTCGAGAAGTTCACAGCACATATTGCACGAGCCATTTTGAAATTGTATCGATATATTCACTGATTAACGATAGTGCATTTATTGTATTTATCATGTTTAAAAATAAAACTTAAGAAAATAAAAATGAATTTTGTAATTAGTTTTTAATGACAGTAGCTAAAAAATAATTATACATTAACAAAAGACATGAAGTGAATTATTATAATAATTTCAAATTTCTTGCATATATCGCATCGCATCGTATGTATTTGCAACAAGTTTTTAATTTAAATGTGAAGAATTTACTTAAATTATTCATTAAAAATAATAATATTAAATTTTATTTTTAAGAATTCAAAAGATTTTTTCTTGAGCTGTAGATGAAATATTTTTTTTTTCAACTTGCAAGCTCAGCTTGACCTGCATACTAAGTTCACAATAGAACTTAGACTTTGGAGAATTTCCCATATCTAAATCAAGTTTTAATTGTTGCGCTCGATTTTATTATTTTAAATATGTAAGAATCAGATTAACTAAACGAAAACTAAAAAGCGTTAAAAAAGAATGTTTCTATACACAGATGTAGCCTGATATCATCCAACAAAATGGGTATTGTGGTATCCCATAGGAGCTTGAGTTTGTTTTGGATTTGCGAGCTTTGCTGCACAGCTGGAGTCCTGTGTAGTGCTGGACTGGAGGATTATTGTGCGGAACTGTCACCAAAGTCGCTGAGCATGATTCTGGGACAAGCGTATAACCCACGGTATATGAGCATTGAACCTCCTTCAGGTCGAAATGGCCCCAAAGAAGACCCCACTAAAATCGGAGCGAAGAGGTCATCGATTGATGTACCATTCTATGCGGATGATGATGTGCTTTCATTGGGCAGCTTTCCGGCGTGGGAGACAAATCATTTCACTTATCACGAAAAAAAGGAAGAAGACTCATTGAAGAGGAAAACCATTAACGTAAGAAATGTATTCGAGGGAGGCGGGCCCGGAAAACATGAGATGTTTAAAACTCGGCCTTGGGAATGCTCTTCAATCATCAACTGGATTGATTTGGGTTTAAATTATTTTCCGCGCTATATTCGATCGATCGAATGTATTGCAAAAAAATGTTGGTACGGTCATTTTAAGTGCAAACCCAAATCATTTACCATCAAAGTGCTGCGTCGAAAGCCGGGATCATGTATTCACGTGAGTGATAAATTAATTTTGATCACTTCGGATGAGTTCATCAACGATTATACCCAATTGTGGATCTGGGAGGAGATCGCCGTCAATTTTTGCTGTGAATGTGTGATGTTATATTAGCTATTTATACGTGTATGTCCCTCCAATTAATAATTATACAATCATTACTAGGAAATTTCAACAAAACACTTTAATTGCATTGGGGACAATGGACACTTTGATTGGTCGTGGTTCGTATTCCTCGCCGTCAATAGAATAGAATATATTTGGTGTATTCGCCGATGGATAAAGCTTGATCGTTCTGCTTTTAACAATAAAATTAGGCTCTATTGTCTTATTCGTAATGTTGGGAATATTCTTGATGAATTCCCATCCTGGTTGTAACGAATTAATAAATTTACTCTCCAGCTCGTCAAAGTTTTCGCTATTCTGATTTAGCGAAATATTAATTTGGTTCGATGTAATAGATCCCTCCTGATTTGAAGAGCACTTCTCATTCACCACTAGTTTATACGATGCATCCACCTTTCCATTTTGAGGGGACACAAGTTTCTTTGTAAAGAAACCTTTATTGGGCGGCGTTTTGTCCCTTTGCACGCGACAATTGCTGCAGCCGCTGCATGGAGGTGTGTAGACATAATCTGTATCCAATTGCCAATCGACGTTGCCGGAAAATGATCTGAGAAATGCAGCAATATGGTGCTTAAGGGGTCCCAGATACCAATATTTATCCTTCTTGTTGTCTAGCTCTTTCAGCAGACCCCACGAGAAACCGTTTAGGCCAAAAATGGGTTTCAATTGGGCAGCACCTTCCTCACTAGCAGCATCGTTAAGAACATCATATTGAATAACGCTCTCGTATTTGGACTGATTCTTCAACAGTGGCACCAAGGAATTACACAATTGTATCACATAGTCTAGCTCATGCTGTTTGCTCAAGCTGAAGAATGACGACTTCGGCTGTTTGTCGCGACCCAGAGGAATAAATGAAATAGGACAGGAGCTGCCCTGACGACGCAAGAGACCGGTTATAACCTCAGATTTTGTGCCATCGCCACCGGCAACAACAATCACATCGGGCAGCTTATTTAGCTCCTCTACATAGGCCTTGGCATGGCCTATATAATTGGTGCGCAGTACTTCAACCGAATAGCCAGCTAAATGCAGTATGGGTTCACAATACTTTTTAAACTAAAAACAAAAAATGATGAATGAAAAAGTAATTATAAGCAATAATACTATTTACCAAATTTTCGGCCTTTTTATTGTTAGCAATAGGATTCATCACAACCAGAACATTTTGTGGGGTTCCTTGCGTATTTTGCCCAACATGCATAACATCATTAGAGAATTCATTCATATATTGTTTAATTCTGCAAAATAGTTGGTGTTAATAAACAAACACATGGGTGAATTTTTATACTTATACTATCTATTGCATACTCGATGTTTGTCTTTAATGTGGATATGCCATATCCTAAAAGTCCTGAGAAGAATACACTTTTTTTCCAATTGTTTCGAATAGTTCGTAGCACATTCATCTTTCCAGTCTGTTTATATAAACTATCTAACTACAAAAACAATCTTTATTTTTGTACTCTGGCCACCAACAATTTAAATCGATTAAATAGCGTCAATATTGGAAGCCTACGGAAAGAAACGTAAAAGTTCGATATTAAAACAAACTCGATAAGACTACACAAATGTAATCGAAATGAAATAAAGGCAATCGAAAAGAATTTTAATAAATTTTAAGAAATACCAATTTATCAAACTACGCACATATTTAATAAATATAATTAATAATAATTGTGCAATTTGAGTAGGATAACTAATCTTACAGTCTATGCGATTTATCATATGTTTTTTCCGCGATTATCGATACCCACTGCAGTGACTGACCACCATCGAATTATTTTCTGTTCTGATTTCACAGTTCCGATTGCAGAACGATTTGAGGTAAAAAAAATATTAAGAAAAACAACTCATATTGATGGTGTAAAACATGTAATTAGTTTTGTAATTTTTAAACCAGAAGCGACATTCAATTACGTTTTTAAATACGTTTTTTTAAACGATTTGTCATATATGACAACGTTGACTGTGTTTGCAAATGAGAAACTAAATAATGTGTGAATACATGCATATGTATGTATATATGCTGGCACAATTGTGTCTGGATAAACTAAATATAATTTGATAAAAAGCTGCCACCACTAAATTAAAACATTCAATCCACAATTTGCTCAGTGCTGTCATAAAGTTCTAAATACGTGATTAAAAACATATATGTGTACGTATAGCATTAATGTAATCTCAATTTATGTATATGGACAAATTAATTCTTGTGTGTATAAGTATGTGTGTGCTGGGCACAACGTTCCCATGCCTAAGCATAAAATATTCGATTTGATTATCAAGTAAAAATGGGCAACAACTTCATGTTAATGTACCCCTATATATATATATGTACATATATAAAAATATACAACAGCATATTCTAATGTATACTATGTATTTTATTTTGAACACCACATATTTACTTCTGTATGTATTTATGTATATATTCTTCAAACAACATGCGGATTTTGGAGAGTAATCGCATTTGTTATCTTCCTTCCCACAAAAAAAAAACAACAATTCTAATGGACAGTAAAATATTAACATTTTCTTTGAAAGTTCGTTTGGGATTTGTGGCAGTGTGCTTGGAAAGCTCTCGTTCCCATCACCTTTCCAAGCAACTTTCCAATAGTGTGTTCTTGTCTCTTAAATGTAGTGATATCAATATAGAAATCTGCTCAGCGAAAATGGTTCCTTTTCGCTCTCACGCATATACATACATATGTACATCCTTTTATGTAACAATTTTGTTGCAAAATTTCTCGTATTTTATGAGATTTCCTTAAATTTCCTAGAACAAAATTAATAAATCGAAATGTCCTTTCCTCAAATTGATCGATAGCATGCATGTATTAATCGACTTCATCAAAAGATCGCATCTCATCATTAAAGTCGCACCTGAAGAGCCTCAGCTAAACTATTCGCGTACCCCTTAAAATACAAGTTGCGCGTGAAAGGTGCGCGGAGTGACCAACTTTCCCCCAGAACAATTATACCCCTACCAACTCACATTAATACATGCAAGCAAAACGCACACTATAGCAATGCTGCCTGTCAACATTGTACAGTGTGCGCGTTAGCGTCTGCGCTGCTTCTTCCCTCGTTCTCTATGCTGAGCTTCCCGCCGCTCAAATGCACTAAATATATTTTCTATTTATTCGATCGTTAAAAAGATTTTGCGGAGTGATAAAAGGTAATCAACATTATTTCAAGATCGCGGAACTTTCCCATATACATACATATTTATATTTGGGAATATAGCACGACTCGATGTCGTGTCTTGAATGAGAAAACAGAGTATATATAGTAAGTTACGTAACTGACAACTTCCCACTGCATAAGCATAATTTTTAAGAGCCCCTGGCGTATAGAGTAAATTTTATTTGAATTGTCGATTTTCGAGGGATTTACGATTAAGTGGGCTCGAAAATTAAAGTTGGTGCAGCGAAAGAAAGAACATTAAATAAATTTTGTAAATGTGTGTATAATAGTCGCTGCTGATGAATTTCTACCTAGACCCGTTCACTTTTGAAAATAGTCTATTTTAGGCTACCTACCCAAACGTGAGTCTCAGGTAGAAGGATATAAGAACTTCGGACTTTTTTGAAGAACAATAAAAGTCTCAAAACTCGCTACCGGAGAGAAAGATGAGAAACGAGTTTTAAAACCCAAATTTATGGCGTCTAAGCAATAGGAGCACTAAGAGAAAGTGCGCGCCCACTGATGTAACCTCCTTTTTCATACCTGCTACCCATTGGGTAGAAGGGTATTATAACTTTGTGCCGGCAAGAAATGTATGTAACAGGTAAAGCATCTCCGACCCTATGAAGTATATATATTCTTGATCAGGATCAACAGCCGAGACGATCTAGCCATGTCCGTCTGTGTGTCTGTCTGTATGAACGCATAGATCTCAGAGACTATAAGAGATAGCGCTATAATTTTTTTCGACAGCATTTGTTATTTTTGCACGCAGATCAAGTTTGTTTCAAATTTTTGCCACGTCCACTTCTGTCCCGCAAATCAATAAAATCGAATAACAAGCGTAATTTTCAAGCTACAGCTGCGAATTTTGGTGTATACAATAATAACTATAGTATTTATGATTTCTGAAAATTTGATTGCGATCAGATTATGGAAGTTATAAAAGAAATACTTTTGTATGGGCAAAAACGCATACTTACTAGGGGTCTTAGTTGTTATTTGTATTTTTGGTATATTTTTGAAAAAATACCGAAATATTTTACTTTTATTCAAAATGGGTAGCGGGTATCTCACTCGACTGTAACTTTCTTACTTGTTTATGTTCAGAAGCGGATCAATAGATAATCAATCAAATAAATGGTTTGCATAAGCTGGTCACTCTCTGATCTACTTGGCTTAAACGTAAGAGCTTGGACAAAGAAATGTTTTATCCATAATCTTCTGCAACTGCAGCGAAAAAAAATTCATGGAAATTCAAGCTCACTTGTAATCGATGTTTATGATTGGTTAATTGCGGTCTTAAAGATATAAATTAAAGGACGAGTATGAGTTCCTGAGCAATACAAAAGAAAGCAATTGAAGATAAAGCACAACGATCTCTCACAGATACGTCACACATGTTCATGTTATACATACCCAAAACGCCATTTTCAATTTTCAGCGAAATACACTAGCAAAGCGGAACCGAAAAAATAGTTCCAGTATGTAGCTGAGAGAGAGAGAGAACAAAGAGTGAAATGTGACTATTCGCTCCCTCTCGTCATCTGTTTAAACTCTAACCATTGCTCTGAACAGTGTTTCGTTTGAGCTTTGACTGCATCAGACCATAGATTTCCTAACTGTATGTAGTGTGGAACAGAAAATTATTAAGACGTCGAGGTTACGTTCTGTTAAGTTGTAACTGAAGCCGATCGAAGAATCCTTTTTCTACTTACAATTTTTTATTACATTTACTGCCGCTTTTATGATAACTTGAATATGCATACCATATTTGACAAATGCAAACCTTCGTATATTTACCTCTGAGTTGTTTTCGCTTATTTTGCGGTTCGGGTACTTGACACCGCAGCCACCCGAACAGAATACGCCTTCAGTATATAGGATTAGCCACCATCTTTCGAAAATTGGTGTGGTAGGTAGGACAATATAAAAACATCTTCGCGAACGCGAAGGTGACACACAGTCTGCTCAGACGTTTGATCGTGCACGGTACATTTTCGGAAGACTTACTTTTATAACTTCAGTTTTTTGCAAATATCATGTTTGATTTAAAGTTGGGTAAGTGTAGTATGGTAGAGAATGGAGACGAGATCGTTATACTAATAATATTAAACATTATAATTTATACTATAAATTTAATAATGTCAGGAAATTTTTTTCTGCAAAACATATTTAGAAAAGTAGGCACTTAGTGGTTTTTTTCAACCTCATCGATGAATCAGTATTTATTGATTCAGTTTAAGATACGCTATATTTTATTTTAGTGTAGGGTCCATAGAAATCTGTGTTTGATATACAGAAACGATGGGAATTGGAACACATCGATAACAATCGGAAAATTGACGCAACTTTTCTTAAATTTAACACAATATTAAACTACAGGATTAAAAAAGGATTGTTCTGCAGATTCTTTAAGACTTTTTCTTATCCGCGATGAAGGCTTTCCCTTGCTGCTCTTTTACCTGGTCATAAAGTTAAAATTTAACTCACGAAAATTGGATAATTCCGTTTTATGAGGACCATATGTTGGAATTTCTTCATCATCTTTCATCATCATCGATAAACAAAGAGATCACATCCTCCCAAATTTTTGCTTTTGCAAGATGCAAAATAATAAATAATTGAACAATAACAAAAACTCCCTTTTCCTTTTCAGTTGCAATGGACGACACGGACAAATCGCAGCAAAATATGATATCGAACCTACCTCTTTTGTTTGCAAATGGGTATCCAACTTCCTTAGACAAGATCACCGAGTCTCAGTTGGAAAATTTCATACCATTTATGGTTCAATGCTCTTTGGGTCATATTAATTTGCCGAAGAAAATAGACTGCAGCGAGCCGGAATGGTGGCCAGAAAATGCGCCGTTTGGAATACCACTCAAAAAGCCGAAAAACTTTTACGGAGTAAGTTTTTAATTGTTATCTTCAAAGTTTATCATAATAAATTTTATTATTCGCAGAATTGGATAGAAAAAATGAAGGAAATTGTTGTGATTTGTTATCAGTTTCACAAAAGCCTATTTTTATTACGTTTCTGTAATGATTTGGCCGCTTACGAGCATGCCAGCTTGAGGTTCATTAACAACTACAACTCAACTACATCGCTTTATGATAGACGCAATAATAAACTGCTCGTAACGTTTCGCAATGAAAACATGGTAAGGCAAATATATAACAAATTATATTTTCAGATTTATTGAATTCGTTTTTATTTCCATCCAGTCTTATGATCGAATGCTAAAGGGTAGAAAATGCTTATTACTTCATAAAAGTAAAAACGATACTCATGATGACAACACACAATACATGATGGTCGAACCGGCTCCGTTCGATATTTATCTATGCGATAACTGTGATGCTGAACTATACTCCAAGGAAGCTATTCTGGTAAGATGAATATTAATTTAATAATTATTGAAGTTCATGCATATATGCAAGATTTAAAAATATCATCTTATTCAGGCATGCTCCGGTATTCACTTTTGATTTTCGTGTTGAAAGCGAAAACGAAAAAATTGGTGCCCCCGTTTTCACTTTCACAAGATTCTTTCGAATTGCAAAACAAGAAAATTTGTCTTGCCGAAATGAAAAGTAAATGCCTTTTTCTATATTAAATCGGAATAAATAAAAAGTCGACTCATTGGTTTATTGTCGTTCTTTTAAGATCGCTAGAAGATCAATTAGGCTTGTAATTATTTGTAAAACGACTAATTTCTGACCCCACCTCAAATTTGGAAATAAAATTTTGTCGTCGGCAACAACATTTTTCGTTTTGGTGAGCGACCGATAGGTCGCACACCATGAGTTATCGCCTAAGCTGCCATACTTTTGATGGAATGAAAAAGCGAGTTAAAAATACTTGTATATTCAAACGGATGGCATTAAATTTGTTGAAGTTGGGTAAAATATGTTTTTTAAAAATTAATTTATTTAATTTAATTACTTATGTGCTAAAATTGTATAAAAAAAATTGTTGAAATCACTGGAATGACATCCATTAAAAAGGTGGCATGCCGTTTTTTTTTGTAGGAAACAGCTGATTGCCGTTCAACTGTTTTTTTAAAAGAAAGTTTCAAATCTTTATCAAAAAACACAAAAGGCAAATATATTTCATTCAGGGGAAGCACGATAAAAATATCCTTATGTGAGTTCTATCCACGTAGGAAATTGGACATACAAAATATATTTTTTCGCGTTGTTTACTTTAGATCAAAGCACAAGTCAGCTGTTTCAGCAGTAAATAATGAAACGTTCCGAAACGATGACCAAAAACTTGTGAAAATCCGGAGCATCTAAAAACGAAAATCTCGGTTTTGGTCCCAAAACGGAAACGAAAACCAAAAGTGAATACCGGAGCATGCCTGTTAGCCTTTAATTTGTTTATTACTTTATCATCAATCATTATAATTTCATTTTACACACTCCCACTCGTGAAAAATGATCGATTATCGAGTGACCATAATTAATGCAATTGAATAACATGTGTCTTCTTGCAGGAACATGAAAAAATCTGTAATATAGAGGACGATGTCATATTATGTGACTCTCCGGAACCAGAAAGAAAACTTGAAAGTAAAAATGAGAATACAGAATTAAGGAATGCATTTCTGCTTAATTTTGCTCTTCAATCAAAAGAATCCGATCATAATTTTGTAAAACAAAAACAAGGAGGAGGAGCAGGCTCATGCAATGAAGAAATGGTTGTGGTTACAACAAGCAAAAATAAACGCATATCAGCACGAAGGAATCGAGCTGTGCCTTCCCTCAATCGATGTGCATTTATCCCAATATCGTCTCCAGCTGGACAAAAATTACTGAAGACAATGAAACAGACAATATCGCTAGAGTATGTGTCTGAGCGGCAAGAGCGTTTGGATCGTTTTTGCTACACGCCGTTAGTTGTAAATAATAAGAATAACTGCAAGTATGGGAAACCATTTGAGAAGAAGCCAACGCCAAGTAATGTGCACATTACATTCAAGAAATTGCATGAGAATAGCGCGCACATTTATGCATTTCCTCGTCGACAGTTTCAGCAACGGCGAGATACTACGCAAAACTTCTTGTTTCTCAATTCGCCGCTGATCAAGCAGTGCCGTCCAATCTCGGTTCGATTAAAAAAGTTGGGCGAGAACATTGGTGAGCAATTACTACCTGGAACTGTAACGAACACAAAACTTAATATTAGATTAACACGCGATACTTCACTGAATTCCCAATGGCGAATTTCGCCAACAAGCGAAGTTCTTGTCGATACGATTGATTTGTGTTCCTCGGACGATGATGATCAATGCGATCAAATGGCACCACCCAAAATCCTCAATTCGTATGCAATAATTTCTGTGTCGCATAAGAAAGATATCGCTGCCAGCCAACAACATAATCATCAATTGGTGGAAAACGCTGAATGCACAACCCTATCCAGTTATGCGCAAACAATAGATGACAACTCGCTGAAACCGCTGCAACAATCGGTCTACATATTCTCAAATTATAAGACTAATTCTGTATTGAACAGATTTAGTCTTGAACCGAAACAAAATGGTTCGGATAAAATTAATCAAACATCAAACACATTTGCGCAATCCCAGAACCAGGAGAATTGCAATTTGCCCAAGAAAGTGGTGGCCGTTTCGGACTGGTGTGCCGCCCATCCAACGAGTACTGAGAAAAAAGACATCAATCAAATAATTTCCATTGATTTAACAACATAATTGATATAACCGGCTAGCATTGATTAATTAATTAAAATAAACTATTGTTATTTTTTACAATAAACTTCTTAATTTATATTGTGTACAATTATTTGAATTGTTGAAGACTATTTTTAATGAGCATCAATTTCAATTAGGGATGCGATTTAGTTTAAGCGTGAACTAGCTTATTGGTTGAGGATTGTTAAAATTCACAAATATACTCGGCTAGATTACTTTTAGTAAAAATACATGAAATCAACTCATAATTTTCAAGTTGTTTTATTGTAATCAAAATTTGGATCAGTACATAGTATTACGAAAATCTGTTTTTTTTTCTTGTTGTGTTTATCATTAAATGCACATCGAATGTATGTATAATAATCAGAACTCAAAATATTGTTAAAGTGCATTTTTATTTGCTTTTCGATACAATGAAAAGTTACACACATTATTGTAATTAAGGAATTACTAATCTTTATGGGAATGAGATGTAATCGACAAATCTAATCGCAAGAAAACAATGGTGAATAAAAAGATGATGTAAATGAAGCCAATAACTAACAAGGGCTCTTGCAGCAAGGATACCTTTGAGAATGAGTACTTCAGAGTGAAATCAGAAATGTGATTTTCCACCAAATTTTGTTTCGAAAATGAGATAACAGGACGTCCGACGGTATCCAAATAGGTGTACATCAGATCATTTTGGTGACGTTTTACGCTGTATGGCGTTATGAGCTCAATATTTGTGGATCCCTCGGGTAGAATGATGTTGACAACAGCTTCATCGATCAACATATTGTCATGGATATGATCGATGAGATGCATCTTCAGCATATATTTGTTGCCTGAACTGTACAGGTACTCATAGGAGGGCACATTATAGCCAAGAGTATACTGTGTTTTCCAGCCACCGAACAATGGGAATCTTGGACGAAGATCAAGATCAACAAAGTCGCGCATAAGATTCATGTTAGAGGTAGAAATGTTGCCATTTGTATCGCGATAGTAAACACCATTGGCCGATGCTGGCAAATAGGTTTTGTAAGACTTAACAGCAGATTGTCCTGAGCGGCCGTCCTTTTGGAAATCGTAGCGAGAGAACGAACCCTTCAGTTTAGCTCCAGAATGCGTCAATTGAATATCTTCCTTAACAGCAATATTGCCCCAGTGTGATACTTCGATTGTGCGTTCCAAAGTATTGACTGTGAGGAAAGGCGTTTGATTTTCATAGTGCAGCACCAGTTCATCCTCCGATTGTGCTATACCAATAAAGAATTGTAGTTGTGCATTATAAGTATTTTAATAAACGCATATACCATGAGTAACTAATTACCTCCAATATTTTCATAGGGTCCAAAGAAGACTTTATTGGACGATACTGAGAACGGTTTGACCTGAGTATGCGACAGTATGTTGGACGAACTAAGAATAACGTTGGTCTTCTGGGTACTTGTCGAATATTTCGAGTAGAGATAAAGCTTGCCAACAAACTTCACCAATTGTTTATCGTTTTGTTTAATTTCCGATGGATGTGGCAGTATATTTTTGGTGGAGACTGTTTCGATGACAATGCTTTGCTTCGAAGAGGGTGAGCTGAATGTTAGTTTGTAGGAAAACACATTGCTTGCACCACCTTCTTGTATCTTTTGTACTTCAACTTTTTTGTTCAATCCATCCTTTGCCGAAATATACGACAGATTTGGCTCGGTGACAATAAACACATACTCCTTTATGGGTTTGCCGGTAGTCTCCTCGGCGGTGATTTTATATGTCGTCTTGACGAGTTGGGACGACAAATCGAGGACTCGTTCTACATTCTTATTAATAATTTCAGCATTCGCTGCACTAAAACATAAATATGTTAATGCTACACAATAAATTATCCGACTTAATTCCATTTTCTTCATTCTTTTCGACACGTATTGCTAAATGTGAGAGATTATTTGGTTGCCAACAAGGTTGCAAAACATTCGATTAATCGATTAATATCTCTGGGTTGTTCGAGCTTATCTTCGACTCGTTTATTTTCTCAAATAAATTCAGAATTAAAACTTTTCTACGACACAGAAAATTCAAATGATTTTTAATTTAAAAATGTAATTTATTTATATGTCGATAATTTCAAATATTTTCTTCGATAAGCATATTAATCTAGAATTCCAGCACATAACTAATGCGATTGTTGTAGCTGTGATGTGGCATTAAATATCGATATTCCTTCACATTGTCAAGAAGTGCAACAAGCACCGATACACTTATTCTTGGTGCCGAACGTCTGTGGAGCGGTGTTTTTATATCTCTTTTTATATATTTTAAAATATGCGCGTGGAAGCTTTGGAAAAAGTCTGGGTGGATAAGGCCCGCTACGATAATGCAGAAAAACTGTACTATGAAAAGTTATCCGACGTAAGTTCTGTGAATTTAGTTTACAAAATTTTCGCACACGTACACATGTTTGTATGTATGTAATTGTGGATTATAAGCATAGATGTATGTATGTATGTACATTCGGCACTATCTCTGCGAGCACGTTTTCTGTTACCAAGGGTTACAATACCATAATATATTATAAGAAAATTAACCCCGGTTCTGCAAAAGATTGCGATCAATTTGTTGAAAGGTCAAACAACAAGCAACAATATTACGCAAATAACAAAAAATATAGTTTGTTTATACTGAATGAATGTACTTATTGTTTATAACAAGTAGCTAATTTTTTAATTTTCAAAAAATAAAAATGTCCAATAATCCTTACCAACTTTGTAAGAAAAACTAAAATAGCGGCTCAAAGCGATTTCGGCTTTATTTTATTGGGTCATCAAAATTAGAAGTCTTGAAAAATACATATGTACATGTATGTCATACAAAATGTTGTCAAAATAATATATACGCTTACAAATAAATATATGCACCTTCCTTCACTTGCATTGAAATGAAAATAATCTATTTATAAATATTATTTGTTGTAATTTGAAGGTCGCGAAGCCAAATAGCTGCAGTTTAGTAACAGAAATTGCAAAAGCCAGGGAGCACTTACAAAATACTTTGGAAAAGGTGAGATACTCCAACTTATTGTGCTGTAGTTTTTTCTTTGAAATTGTCGGGTCGTATTTTATTTTAGAAAATGTTGCTGTTTTTTGTATTCCCAAAACCGAATTGTTCACGTACAATGTAATGTAAAATTATTTTGCTTTTGCAGATTGATGGCATCAAAGTCGAACCATGCGCGAACACTGAAGTTTTGAGCCGACTTGCAGCTCTGGAAGCGACTACCAAGGAATATCAGGGAATATTCCAGGCCATCTTAAGTCGTGTCTCCCAATTAGAGAACCAACTGTCAAGTAACAAAGTCAACTCTTCCGCCCCCGTCTCTAATGCTGATGCCAATGCTAAAGTCAGTGCAAAGGCTGATGACGATGATGATGATGTAGACTTGTTCGGCTCAGATAGCGATGAAGAAGACGAAGAGCATGCTCGAATTCGCGAAGAACGCTTGACCAAATATGCCGAGAAGAAGGCAACTAAAACCGCAATTATTGCCAAGTCAAGCATACTGCTAGATGTAAAGCCATGGGACGATGAAATCGACCTAAAGGTTATGGAAGCCGAGATTCGCAAAATTACTCTAGATGGCTTGCTTTGGGGAGCCTCGAAATTTGTGCCGGTTGCCTTTGGTATTCAAAAGGTAGTCATCTCATGCGTTGTGGAGGATGAGAAGGTTTCCATTGACTGGCTTACCGAAGAAATTGAGAAAATTGAAGAGTTAGTGCAGAGCGTTGATATTGCTGCATTTAACAAAATCTAAATTTTAGTTTCAAATGATTTTCAAATTTACGAATGGAGTGTACTAGAATGTGTAAAATAATGCCCAACACGAAAAAATAAAAGGGTTCTTTTTTATATGCGTTTGCACGAAAATAATGGTGATTTCCTTTTTATGTTGTTTAAGTTAAATAGTGACTGTTTGGATTTCAACAATACAAATATATTTTAAGATTTGGGTCGAAACTATTTCATTGAAATTTACCGCGCAGCCAATATTTCAGTGTTTCAATGGAATCGATAGATTTTCCGATATCTTTTGATAAATTATATAATCTGTTTTTCTAAAGTGTAGACTTTTTATTTTGGTTCGGATTGAATGTAATCAAAGAACAATTTAAAGTATGTGATTCGCATCTAGTATATCTTTTTTATAATATTTATATAATTCGCGAAGCGGCTGACCTTCCAATTAGCTGGCTCTGATTGGAAACTGTTTGCGTGTCCAACTATCGATAGATAGATCATTTTACCAACAAGTTTTTAGTATATTTTATGATTGTGGTATTTAAAATAACAAAAATCCCACTTCGGTATAAATCAAATAAAATTTTATAATTAAACAAATTTAAGAAACGAAGTATGAAATTATTTATTATAAAAAGTACACCGAATTAATTGCATTGGCTTTTAGTTTGGCTCCCGTTTGTCACATAATGTCTTTCTTATGATAAATATCGATTTTTACTCCCAATCTTAGAGGTGGAAAAACATCGAACTTTGTATACAAAGCTTTAAAACTTTGTTTAATTGTTTAAATTTCATTCTAAATAAGAATTATTCAATAAAAATTAATTCATTATTATAATTATAAATTATATGTCTCCAAATTATCTTATTTGTTGCCATAAAAATCGATTTTTACCACATCGATAGTGCCATCGATGTTTTTCCACCTCTAATCCAAATCTTTCGCAACGATTGTGCATACATACAGTTATTTATTATTGATGAACTAAACATATGTACATACATATGTAAAATTGTGTTTTAAAGTTATTTTTTTACTGATAATATGCGTAAGTTAACAACAAATAATATAAATCGCTTTGCATTAAAGTAAACGCATGCCTGAAAAAGTGTGTAGATATTATGTATGTGTTTAACGAGTGTTCGTATACATTTTGTGCGACATTCTTATGTTTGATTCTAATAGACTAAAATATAAAAGTAGAAAAGTATCTACATATGTACATCTGCGCATAAAAAATGTACGAAATAAACTGATTTGTTAAAGAAAAGATACACACCGACATTTGTGCAGCCTGACAAAAAGTAACCCCGCAAAGTAGAAATTACTTTATCGACATTTGGACACACATACAGAGGATGTACATACCAACATTTGTATAGATGTGTGTGGGCAATATATTATCTACTAATGTTTAAACAATTTCGGTGATTTTAAATAAATATTTATGTTAATAGGCATGTAATTCCTGTTACATATCAGTTGTAAAATGGATCAATACAATTGAAATGTATGTATGCCATCAGAATATCGATCCACTTTCTGAAACATTTTGATGTACGTGCATTTGCATAGTTCAAATGTGTGATTGTGGGTGTGTGTGCTATACAGTAAATTTTGACTAGTTTATTTGGTGGTCATAAAAATACTTATATTTACTATCATATATTAAGTTATGGACTTAAATTATATTTTTGATGAATAAGCATTTATTTGTGGACATTTTGATAAAGTGTAGAAAATGGTAAAAATCAGAAACTTGTTATAAAACTGGTTATTTTCTTGGCAACCACATTTTATCGATTAAAAATTATTCGGCACTTTGCTGCTTTGGGGGCCGAGTCCTTTCTTTCTGTCCACCGGCAAAAGCGCCGTATTATGGTCATGCGTCATACCACCAACGAGGGAAGTTTCTTTAGTTCGAAGAAAGACAATTGTTTGTTTACATAATCATGATAATAATACTTTTTAGTATGGAACAAAGTTTTAAAGAAATAAAAAAAAATTTAATGAAGAATAAATGTATAAATAAATATAATGTTATTTTATAAAAAGTAAAGAAAGTATAAAATACCATTAACTGAAATTATAATTAGAAAATTTTGACAAATAACAGCACTAATTAAAAAAAAAATTTAAGATATGTTTTAATTTATATTTGTAAGCATAAAACATTTTCTTTTTTGATTTCAGGACGAAATGGTCAATAATTGTCTTTAACGGAAATAAGAATTAAACACTTTAATATGGCCACCCAGCATCATTATACCGTTGAAGTCGGTGATACCAATTTCACAATCCTCAGTCGGTACATTAAGTTAAGGCCAATTGGATCTGGAGCCCAAGGAATCGTTTGGTATGTCAACATGTCTTATTATCTTTTATGAACATGTGAAATTTGGATACCGCCATAATTTCTTATTGATTTTTCAAATCCAGCTTTAATTTTGGATTCTTTGAAATATTCTAATATATTCGATTTTAAAACTATAGAAATTTAGTAAAATAAAAATTGCTCAAATTGTCGTTTAGATAAAATTTTAATTTCGTTTAAGAAAAGGGTACAACTTTTAAAATAATTTATTTTGGATTACTAAAATGGATGTTCTAACGCATTATATTGATTATAAGAAACGCTGTTGTAATTTTGCAAGTTACAACAAACGTGGTAGAATTATATAATATAAACATTCATAATTAGGGCATCCAAATAGGTCGATATTGGCATGTCCGTCAGTCCGTAGTCAACAAATTTGCTTCGCCATGAACGAATATTTAATTTTCACCGAGTCTAAAATAGTTTTGTTTGTCTTGTTATATTTATCTTATCTTGGTTGTACAATCGATAACATGGCGTTCTGAGGGAGGGTCTTTAAAGAGTCTTATCTAATGATTTTGTTACGAATCAATATATTAATATAAATTGTCACGAAGAAGAAGAAGAATTACTTAGAAAGATTTTGTTTGCAAACACTATAAAGATTAAAGAATGAGAACAATGATGAGACAGGTTCAATGGACTTTGGGAAGAACTAAATGAATGATTCATGAATGTCTTTGACTACCAAATTTCTGATTTTCTCCTAACTCGTTTTCGTTTCAGTGCTGCTTACGATACGATTACCGAACAACACGTCGCAATTAAAAAGTTATCTCGACCATTCCAAAATGTGACGCATGCTAAGAGAGCTTATAGAGAGTTCAAGCTAATGAAACTTGTGAATCACAAGAATGTATGTAACAGATCATATAAGGATGCAAGTTGCATGCAATATCATTGCTATATTTTTCTATTCCAGATTATCGGTTTGCTTAACGCGTTCACGCCTCAGCGCAATTTAGAGGAATTCCAAGATGTTTATCTTGTAATGGAGCTGATGGATGCTAATCTATGCCAAGTGATTCAAATGGATTTGGATCATGATCGAATGTCGTATTTGCTTTATCAAATGCTATGCGGAATCAAGCATTTGCATTCCGCTGGAATTATACATAGAGTAAACTATCAATTTTCTCAAAAGTTTCCAATTTCCCTTAATTGTAATAACACATTCTTATTCATTGTAGGATTTAAAACCTTCCAATATAGTTGTTAAGGCCGACTGTACTCTAAAGATTCTTGATTTTGGACTTGCGCGCACAGCGGGTACTACATTTATGATGACTCCATACGTGGTTACCAGATACTACAGAGCTCCAGAGGTTATCTTGGGAATGGGCTATACCGAGAATGTGGACATTTGGTCTGTTGGTTGCATTATGGGTGAAATGATTCGCGGTGGTGTACTCTTCCCCGGTACTGATCATATTGATCAGTGGAATAAGATAATTGGTAAATTGAAACAAATCAGTTTATATTGCGAATCTGATTAACTTATGCTTCATTTGCTTTGCAGAGCAACTGGGTACACCATCGCCAAACTTTATGCAGAGGCTGCAGCCAACTGTACGCAATTATGTTGAAAATCGTCCAAGATACACTGGATATTCGTTCGATAGGCTATTTCCTGATGGCCTGTTTCCTACTGATAATAATCAAAACAGTCGAAGGAAGGCAGCTGAGGCCAGGGATCTACTTAGTAAGATGCTAGTCATTGATCCAGAGCTGCGAATATCCGTGGACAAAGCTTTAAAGCATGAGTACATTAATGTGTGGTACGATGCTGAAGAGGTTGATGCTGTAAGTAGATCACAAATCACATTTCTGTACTACCTTGAACTCTAACAAATACTTTAAATAACTTTTACAATTAGTATAACAATTTAGAACTTCTATTTATATTCGAATAATGTTGATGGAAATCAAATTGTCAGTCCGTCTACCACCTAATCAATTCCTGTTTCATTCTTGAATTAGTTACTTAGTTTGAAAAGGATTCGGTAAAAGGAACCTAAAGGTTCTTTAGTTTATTTCCTAAGTTGTTCGTTTACGACCATGATCTGTAATATAAATTCCATGCTTTTCTTTCAACAGCCTGCTCCAGAGCCATATGATCATAGCGTTGATGAAAGGGAGCACACAGTCGAGCAATGGAAGGAGTTAATTTATGAGGAAGTAATGGACTATGAAGCACACAATACAAGTAATATTACCCGGTAGGACAAGAAGTATTCCTTAATAAGTCAATAGCTTATCAACAATACAACAATTTTATTAAAAAATATATAGTAATCACAACTACAAATAATAATAAACATAAAGTTTAATGTATCAAATGCTTTATTACTCAACATGGATCTGCCTCTCTATATCAGTCATTTAAATAGGTCAAATATCACGTTAACTGGCGTTAAAGTGTTTTTATTTGTTTATTAATCAAACGCAACAATACATTTACATTAAGTTTGTTAGAAATGTTACACATTTTTAAGGTATTGGGTTTCAGCTTTCAACATAACGACGCCAGACGGATTCACCTTCACCTTGATTTTAGTATGCGGATATAATATTCCATAGTCCACATTTTCGTATAGATCCTGAAATGATAGAGTAGAAGTAAATATAATATTTTGTTTATATAAATAAAAAAAATGCAAAAAACATTAATATCGTAATTTATCGTATTTTTAGTAAGGTAAATATGTGTATAAGTATTATCAAAACCAATTGTCCTGTCATTAATTAAATACTCTAATAAAGTAAGTATGTAAGTAAGTATTATAAAAAACAAATGTCCTGGCCAAATATACCGATTTGCATCAAAAATATCATGGGGTCATCGAAGAACCAAAAACTTGTAATTTTTTGGTCAGAAGAAGTTGAAATTCACAAATTTCATTCTAACTTTAAAACTTCAAGGACGATTTGTATGTCCTTTGGCAGGTTGATAGTGCTCACCAGGCAGATTTATTCGATACAAGGATCGCAAGGATCAGACAGGATATGCTCAAGATATACGTTATTTTCGGTATATAAAAAAGTCCTTGTAACTTGGCTGTTTGCAGGACATTCGTCCTTTTTAATATGTCAATCAGTTTGTATTGATTAGATCTATCCTTGTTTAAAAGGACATCCCGATCGTCCTTGAAATGACCGAGATACGGCGGATTTCGGTTCAATTTAACAATTTTTCTATGCTACACCCTTTGAAAAATTTGAATTAGTTTTTTAAGAATCTCTCCCAAATCCTTGAATGCCAATCGATAATGTTAGTCTTTATGATTATAAAAAGGTATATCCTTGTTATATCCTTCAGGATCTGAGCAAGTTATGGCTAAAACACGAATGTCCTTTTTCGAAAATAAGCTATATTTTAACCATATCGTATCGCATTTTCATGGGACAAATGTTGCTAAGATCACAAGGATCAACTCTATTGATCGGCATCAAGCATGCTTTATATACTACCTATACTATTCCTTTTTATTTTAACTTACCTCAACTCTGTATCCCGACAAGTTTATCAATCCCAATTCCTTCAAAGTCACAGAGATATCGGAAGGGGTTCCATCCGTTCTCCGATTGATGAATGCAATTGCATAGGAGTAATATATTTGATAAACTGGACTGATGGGCTTTGACCAAATTTCGATGCCTTTGTGCTTGTAAATTCTGCGTCCTTGAATTCCCAACGGATCTTGATCGACAGCAATTATTTTTCGATTCAGCAAAATATCCTTAAATTCAGGACGAATTGTTCTCAGATCGACAGACATTAAAAGCGGCGCTGCGAGAATTGCCCAGACAGCAAATTGAGTTTTTGCCTGTTCGTAGCTGAGCCCAAAATTTCCAATTATTAACTGTAATAAAGCAAGGATATAAAACTCCATAGTCATCATAAATTTATCGAAGATACTCATACCATGTCAGGATCGTTCCAGTGACCAGGACCCGCATTAGGCGCAATTATATCCTGATTATTGCCATAGTAGTCGATAATATTCTCAACCGATGCCCAAGAGTCCTGAATATCATCATAGTTCCTCCATAGATTGCAGTGACTTTGAATGGCTGAGAAGTTGGGCTGAATACCCGCATAGATCTGATAAACAGGCCAGCTACAGGAATAAACCATGGGTTTTCCTGTGCTATTCAAATATCGGCCGAATTCCGAGTAACCCCGATCCATATCATAGGGTTGAGCATAGCATCCATCCAACTTTACGTAGTCGACATTCCAAGCAGCGAACTGAATGTGCATCGGATTCCTCGTAGCCAATAATTCCTGGATAACCTGCACACGTATAGTTACCGTAATCCTCGTATATTCCGAACTTTAGTCCTCGGGCATGTATCTAAAGATAATACAAGGATGACTAAGGACTATTTCTGATTAATCTCTATTGCTTACATAATCGGATAGCGCCTTCATGCCATTCGGAAATCGTTTGTGATCAGACAGCAACTGTCCTGCAGGACCTCGATGCTTTTCCAGCCAACAATCATCGATATTAACATATTCATATCCAGCCGAAGCGTATCCTTCGGAAACCAGCAGATCAGCCATGACTTGAAAGAGCCTTTCACTATGCCAAATATGATGATTTAATAAATGATGAACTTTAATTTAATCGATATACCTTATACAATTGTAGGGATCATTTGTGCAGTCGGTGTTGCAGCGAAAACGCTCCCAGGACAACCAGCCCATGGGAGGAGTCCTTGCCAAGCCATTTTCTAGGCAGTAACAAACTGCACTAAGGCTGCTTATAAGATAGATATATATAATCTGATTCAACATCTGTAAAAAGCAAACACAATCATGAAAATATCTAGAACTCTAGTAAGATACTCTTAAGATACTCTTAATAAGGCTGCTTATAAGATAGATATATATAATCTGATTCAACATCTGTAAAAAGCAAACACAATCATGAAAATATCTAGTACTCCAGTAAGATACTCTTAAGATACTCTTAATAAATTTGTTTACCAGATCATCTGCTGTTGGTTCTTTTAAGCTTTACTTACTACATACTTACCTCTGAGTTTATTGCATGCATTATCTTTGAAATATCCTCTGATACTTGTTAATGGGTTTAATTAACAACATGGTTGCAGCATGCGAAATGAATAGCTAAACATACTCACTGCAATCAGAAGAAAGCACTTTGTCTTAATAAATAATTAGCACAGTTTGTTAGTAGAGAAAATCACTATAATTAGTTGGGAAGTTAGTCAACCTTAGTTCGAAAATGATTACATAACTTAAACACACACGAATTGCATAACCAAATATAATATAATAAACCTTTTTCCAGTTAGCTGAAGTTGTTTTTGAAGCTTTTCTTGAAATATAATATTAGATCTTATCTATTTAAAATAGTTTCAGCATTATATAAATCGAAAACATTAATTTTATATAATTTTCTTTGTTGCATGCACAAAGCATACACACACACACACACACACATATGCAAACATTTGTATAAATTTTCTGCGTTTAATTTCCGCATTATTCTTGGATTTTCACTTTCATTCTTGGTTATATTCTCATTAGGGGTCTTAGATCCCTTTTTATTCTCACCTGAAATACCAAAAATTGTCGAGTTTTATAAGCAATTCGTTAGGATCGCATTTGCACAAAATGTTAATTGGATTATGTGGAGTGTAATGTACTGTACAAATAAGAGATTTATTTGGTCTAATTATAAGAGTGCACGTCACAATCTAAGTAAATACCAAACAAATGCTCCACCTCAGCAATCACAACTCTACACAATTTGTTTAATTTATTCAAGACCAAGAAATGCTAATTCTAAATGGGTTTGCGTGACTGCGAGATACCCTATAATTTTTTTTTTAAATCTGAGATATGTAAATTTGAAAGATTGACTCTTTATTAAATTCATCTATAATTTTAAATTTAAATATCGTTTGGCATTGTTTAATTTACAACTAAAATTATTGGCTTTGAAAGTCTTACAACAATAATCCGAAAAGATCCATTACCAAGCTTAACATAAAACCCAAGTGGATAGTTTATGGTAAGTAAGTTTCTTCGCTCCAAGGCCGAAAAGGGAAAAACAGGTCTTTAAATTTAATGTGAAAGGTTCGGCGGTGTCAAAGACCTGAAACTTTAATGACCAGCTCTACAAGTTTCTCATACGTCAAAATATTCATAAATTTGGGCAAAAGTTCAAAAGAATGAAACGCTTTCATTCATCGCTGTAATAAAAAGGCAAATAAAAAAAATAAACGATTGGACTTAAACTTACCAGGTTTTTACAGCTTGCTAACAATAAGACTCGTATTACTCTTAATTCATTAATATTTTATTTAGTCTTTTTCCATTTCTCATTTTCATTTTCATATTCATGTTGAATTTTCTTGTTGTTTCAGTTTGCAATCGTTTTAAGTGTGAGTGTTGTTTCTGTTGCTCTTGTGGTTGCTGTTAATGTAATGTTACTGTTACTGTTACTGTTAATGTTGTGTATTGTATTTCATTGTATATTTAATTTATAATTAATTAATAAATTTAATTATTCATAGATTTGTAAGTATACAAACATAAACATAGCCGTACATCGTTTTAAACATATTCTTTTTTTTTTGTTTTGTCTTGTTTTGTTTCATGTAAATTCAATTGAAGGTGCTTTTTCTTACATTTTACATTTACACATTGTACATACATTTTATTTGAAATATATAAGTGAGAACACTCGACTGTGAGATACCCTGTACCCAGTTCTGAGATACCCTATACCCTTTCATTCCCTATGCTTTCCATTGATTAAAATAACTTTTAAAATGCCTTTACCTATCTCTTCAAATTGTACTTGAATTTTGATTTAATCTTTTTCGATAAGCGTAGGTTAAGCAATGGAAATATCTTCAGACATCCATAGAAGAGGAGAATTCAGATTACTATGATACCCTTGCAGCTACGACGGGCACAGGGTATTCGATTAGTTATTTAATTAATTACTTATACGCATTTTGTTGGTCTAAACAAATGTGTCGTAATTCAAGTGATTACTTGTGTTTGGTATAATTATTCTCTCCCTCTCCGATTACATTGAGTGTGAATGAGTGCGTTAGGGTGTCTGTGATAGAGAGGGGGTGTGTCTTCCATACATAAAAATACAATACATAGCAAAACGGGTAGACTTACACAAAACATGTCTCAAATATGCACAATATTATTATTATTTAATTCGTATTCCGAACAGTGAGTGGACAACAACACAATATAACATTTAGTTTGTAACATTGTACGAGTAAGGTTTAACCATATTTTTCATCGATCCCTCCAACCCGAAAATAACAAAGGACAAACAATAATAAATAATAATAACGATGTGTTTGACAAAGAACTTAAAAAGTTTGTTAGTACTTAGAGAATATGAGTAATTGTATTTGAACTGATCTTACTTCCGTCGAAAACTAACCTATCGAGACTCAGTTAACTAGGCGTTATCTGAACGCGTCTTACTACATTACGCTTATTACATACTTTATCCTCCAAAACCCTATTAAACTCGACTGTTCGCATTATCAATTTTTCATTGTTCATTTCGTCGTACCTCATCTTTTTCTTTGTCTTTTTTTTAACACAGCCAATCAACAAGACTTTCTATCCATCCAGCTTTTTCCATGTAAGAGACAATATACAGGGTCGCCTAAAATGAACTACAACTGAAATAAAAAATACTACAAAAATTACCGATTCGAAATTAACGTTCATTTTGATCGCAAAATACTTAAAACTTTTATCGGTTATTTCGATATATTTTGGAACTTGGAACTAAAAAATACTGCAATGTGGATTTGCTCAGCAACGCAGAGAAACAAAATGGGAATGAAACAAATGAATGGGAAATTGTACAAATTGCAGTTCATTGCAGTCATCCTGTATATTTAAGTTCATATGTGTATGTGAGTGAAAAGTGGTGCCATACTTTTTGCAATAACTGTGAAATGGTTGCTAATATTAAGTGTTCCTGCCTGCACTAAGTATGATGTCTAACGGTTGCTTTGTATTGAAATTATGCAATGGTTATTAAGGATAATTTTATACAAAATTGTGCTATTTGTTTTGACTATTTGTTGTTTATAGCTAATTGTTTAGGCTGTTGGTTTTAGAATTTGTTATAACTTTATAAATGCTATTTAATATACATATACTTATTTCGTTTTAATTTATCGATTCGATTCGAATTTCGTATAAGTTTTTTTTTTTGTATTATTTTTTGTTTGTTTTGTATTTTGGGCACTACTTATTACGATTCAGGGCATCTTTGTATTTGTAATTATTAGTAAATAGTATTTGTTGTTATACTTGTATTGTTTTTTAACCATCTCTGGTTGGTTTGTTTCTTTTGTAGGCTTATGCACGGGTACAGGGCGTTGCATTTGTTTTTGTCATTACTGTTTCATGATCTTATTTATTTTGGTACAAATTTATGGTACTAGGTTGCATTATAAGTAAGAGAGACAGAACGAGAGATAGACAGAGAGAAAACATACGTATATGTACAGGGGAAAGAGTTGGTAGAAAACTTAATAGAAATCGTTAAATAAATATTTGCTTATGTATTATATACAATCAATTGTAATTAACTTAACTGTAGATGTGCTTTTAACTTATTTCAATATATTTATCAAAATGGAATCTGTACTTTTTCTTTTTTGCTTTTATTTTTTTTTGCATTTCTCTTATTACTGTATAATTCATAGCTAGCTTCAATATCGTATTAAATGTATTCAATTAATTATTATGCATATGAAAGTGATTTCATTTGTTTTTTTGTAAATATTTTTTGTTAAATATATATATATTCGTATATATATAAGGGCGTGTATAACTATATAATTTTGTATGCTTATAAATTAATTAATTTCATTAAATGCTTAAATTCATTAATGCACTTTATATGTACTTTTTGTGTTGCTGTGTGTCTGTGAAATTTACTATAACCTTTAGCCAAGTCACTTAATTATATACTATATATGAATATATACTCGTACTTGATAATCTTTGAATAATTTGGGGATTATTCAAACCTATTCTAAATGCAGTATACGTGTGTATATCATTTACTTTTTCGTTCTTCGCCATTCGGTTGAGGTTTTATTCAGTATAAACAAATATTATCTATGTGAGAACCGAGAGTGAAGCTGAAATCATTTTCCAGCTTCCAAAATTCCCTTCAAATAAACCCCACTACTGACACCATGTCAAAAATCTTGTAATTTATACAATCGTTGTAGAGTCCGAGGGGATTTCGAGTACTGCAGGTTGTTATTCTTTTTTATTTAATTGCATTAAATGTAGCCTCTTAAAAACTGAAATTTAACTAGCAGCGTCTTAAAAAAATGTAATGATCTTAATTCTTATTGAATTATTCAAATATTTATATGAAACTTTCAATTGCAATTAGCATTGAAATATATACAAATCCATATTATTAGAATACGAATGCGAATACGAAATGCTATTCAATATTCTAATTTTAATCTATTATGTTTAGTAATCCTTAATTTGGTTTTCATGAGTTAATATATATGTATGTATGTATATAAATTTGTATTTGTATTTTTTAATTATAGGTTTTTTGAACTTAACGAGAGGTATTTCTATTTTCCCAAGTGTTAATATCTTCACTTTACACATTAATTAAATATTTTTATTTGTTTTTTTTTTTTTTGTTTTTTTTTTGCAAATTTTATAATAATTATCGTTGTTGAATTTGTTGATTTTTTTGTTCAGCATCATAATGAAGAAATGATTAATAAATAAAACTTAATTGGTTTTTATATATTGTATATAAATTTTTATTTACGTTTTTCTCGTATTTAAAACATATTTAATAAAATTAAAAAACTATATTTAAAATAGATATTTATATAATATGTATATAATAATATTTGTATAGCATTTTTAAAATAATAATAATAATAATAATATTTATAACGATTGAACCCAACTACATATTATAGTTTATAGATGCTTTTTGCGTAAACAAAGCAAAAAATGAATAATAATAAGAATAATAATAAAAATAACTACACATAAATAAGAGAAACATTTCCCACATTTTATTTTTTATTTTTTTTGTCGCCTTTTTCTGTCGCAAACAAATTGTGATTTCATTTGTTGCTGTTTGTTCTCGTCAAACGTTGCAGTTGAATTTGAATTGAATTGAATTGTAATATCCTACATAATGTACTGTGTGTGTGTGTGTGTGTATAATGTGTATAAAAGAAGTATTAATATTATCTCAATAAAACTGTGTTACAAATTAGTTTAAACAAAAACCTGTAAAATAGCCTTCACATAGACACTGACATGACTGCTCAGTGTTTGCTTTTCATGTTGCTTGTTATATGTTAGAACATAAACATTATCAAATAATTACGTGTAGAGCATTAACTAAATTATCAATTACAATTTCGAAACGGAAATAGAATTTAGAAAGAGTATAGGTATGTGTGTGCTAAAAGATTTGTATATGTATATGTGTATGTACAAATATATATATATATATATATATATAGTTACAACGTTACAGAGCGGCATAACAAATAGTAATTATTATTGTACAATACATATTGTTGTACATAACTAAGCAAATCGCTCGCATTCCAATTTCAACTAATTGAGTTCATCGATTGTTTGGTTGTTTTTGTGATTTAGCAATTTGCATTCGCATTAAAAGCATATATAGTAGTTAAAAGAAATTTAAACTTTTGGAAATCATATTATGTATGGGGGTAAGGACACGCTCAAGAGCAACAAATAATATAAAATTTAACAAATTATCACACTGAAAAAAATTCAACACTAAATTGTAGTTATGCGTACATATATTTAATATATGCTAGATGTATTTTTGTTTAATGTGGGTGTGGGTGGTGTGGTATATGTTCGTGTGAGTGTATGTGTATGTGTATGTGTGTGTGTGTGTGTGTTACATTTTATAGTTCGTTCAAATTGTATACATTTTGTTATTTTTGTTGTAATTAAAACTAATTAAATTTAAAGCCTATCAAACTGCTGCCATTCTCATGTCTATATATAAATATATATAGAGTTTTACTTTTGTTAGTTATACAAATATCAATATATTAAACAACAGCTTGAAACGTTATACATATATGTATATGCATAAAGATATACATACGTGTACGTGTGTGATTTTGTATATATATATATATATTTATATACTATATATATAGCATCTTAGCCTATGCTTTATACGTAATAAATATGTTTGCTTTGCTTTGTTTTGTTTTACTTTTGTTGTATAATGTTTAGCAGCATTTCAAAATATTTAACTATAGCGTGTCTGTTATTTAATATTTATCTCGTTTTGTTTTTTCTCTTCTTTTATGTATGCATTACAATTAATATTTGCTAGTGTTAATAATAAATATATTTATGCATATATATATATATTTTTGTTATATATATAGATTTATATTAATTGTATTAACGTTTTGGCTTATTGAAAGGTGCTGCTATTTATCGGTTTGAATTTTACATTTATATTTTACGCATTTCTAGGCGTTCGCTTCTCATTTTTTTTTTGTTTATTTTTTCATATTTTTTTTTTGTTAATTACTTAATGTTTTTTTTTTACGCCTGCGTGGCTGTGTGTGTTGAACGAAAGTGTGGCAAAATTGTTGATTGGTATTCATCTTTTTTAGAAAAAGAGAAACTTGGGCGAGCCAACGTTATAAATGCGTTTTGAAGAAGATATCGAAATGATCTATTTGCTGTAGCAGTTTGTCGTAGTAGTTGTAATGTTGTTTGCCATTGCTGTTGTTCTTTCTGGATTTCCGGATCGCTTGATGAGTATCTGGACACGCCTTAGGGTCACCTGGAGGCGCTGCTGGTGTAGAAGTCCGCTGTAAATAAAGGTGAATTCATATTTTAGTAACAAATTAAATGAAAGTAGATTAAAAGTTATATATACTCACGCGTCTCGAAGCTAAATCCCATTATCTCATCTGGCGGCAAGTGAAGATTGCCGGCATTAACGCTGCCACCGGGCGTGGCATTGCCCATCGCATTTGTACTATTGCCGCCACCGATCATTGGTCCCTGCTGCAACGGACTCTGCGGCGTCTGGCCGCGTTGCGCCACATTTCCTCCACTCACGCCTCCTCCCGTGGCCGCCGCCGCCGCTTGCTGGGCACGAACACTGACCACAGCTCGCAATTCCTGCTTGACAAACTCCGAATTGGCATTGCCACCAGCTCCGCCAACGCCAACATTATTGCCAGCTGTAAGAACGAGAGAGAATTTCCAAAGCATTAGTAACATTATTTAGAGCAAGTCTAAAGCAAGTCACCCAAAAAATAATTAAATTATTAATTAAACGGAGAGTGGAGATTTTTAGTCACAATATATGGTTCTAACATTTAACATAAATATAATTACACAAAAGACAAACAAGTGTACCAACATACAAACAATAAACATAAACTTAATTATACATAATTCTTTTCATCGATTGCTCTTCATAAACATAAATATATAATAATAGTTTTTGGATAATTGTGGGGTTCCCTTTTACAATGAATACATATTTATCATTTTATATGACACATTCACAGCCAAAAGATTTGCATTTCGTATTTTCGCATCCCAATCAAAGTGTTTCCACTTGTTTCTATTTATCGAATTTTCGCTAGGGTTAATAATACAGCGAGGGGGTCGGGTTGGGGGTTGGTCGGGAGGGTGCTGCACCTAAGACTATGAATATATTATATACAGATGGAGAGTCCTAGCTACTTAGATCTATGGGTTATATACACAAGATCGATTACATATACATATATATAGCATATATTATATTACACTTTTACAATTAAAACACGCAAATGTGGTTAGGCTTGAGATGTGTGTGTGTGTGTTGTATACTGGTGTGTGTGTGTTAACCCAAGGGGTGTGGTGTGTGTGTGGATATCGCAACTGGTTTATGTACACAATGATTAGCTTGAATTTTGGTTTTTATATACACAGCGTTTTTATCGCATATCGTTTATCGAATATCGTATATCGAGCATGACAAGTGTGTTTGTTGTACAACGAGCGCATGAGAGAGCGAGAGCAAGAGCATGAGCGAGAGAGGGGAAGAGTATTCAAGAGAGAGAGTATTCAAGTGTGAGGACACACTCGGCTTACCGGTCTGCACTCGACCATAGAAATCATTCGCCGCCGCCGCTGTTTGACCGTAGGCAGCTAAGGCCGCATAGCCACCGCCTCCACCACCGCCACCGCCCAGCCCTATGATGCCATTGCCGCCGCCACTGCCCATTCCTCCCACACCCATCATGGCCGGATGGGGCGACATGCTCATGCCGTTCATCAGCTGTTGCTGCTGCTGTTGTTGTTGTTGCTGGTGTTGTTGCTGCTGCTGATGTTGCTGCTGTTGATTGGCGGCGGCGGAATTCTCATTGTGGCTGTTGTGGTTGTTGTTGCCGCTGCTGTTGCCGTTGTTGTTGTTGTTATTGCCCGGCGATAAACCGAAGCGCGTTGAGCCTGTTTCGGTTAAGCGTTTGATTTGTTTGTTGGCATTGGTTAAAATCTAGTTCAAATATTAACAAATGTCTGTGTGTGTGTGTCGACTGTGTGTGTGTGAATGTATGTGTGTGTGTGTGTAAAGCTGTTTATGTATTGTTGATATATAACACTAAGTTGAGCCAAGCTGCATTGCGCTAAAACCGAATCTAGTTCGTCAAAACGTTCTTGGAACTAGTTCATTTATTCAGCTTAACCATTTCAGCCCTCTGTCATTTAAGGAATTTTCTCAATTTGGTAACTAGTTGGCCATACACATTTCTTCATCTAGTTTATAATGCATTACTATTTCTAATTCATCCATTTATCTATTTTATTTTCAAATTCGCGAACTAGTTGCGCCTAATAATAGCTCGTGAGCTAGTTCATATCAGGGTTGGACTGTTGTCTTTGGGGGAAGGTATCGCTAAGAACTAAGTCAAGGGTCGAGCTGCTCGCTAGGACAAACTCTCCCATCAAAGGGTAGATAACGTCCTGGGTTTCTGCCTCATTCACTGTTCGACTCGACTCACCTGGTAAATGCTGTGTGGCCTGTGGCACGCTGCCCTGCCGCTGCAGACGCTGCAGTTGTTGCAGTTGCTGCTGCTGGAACGCATTCGTCGGAGCGCCGCCGTAGGGCGACTGAGGACCGCTACCACCGAAGGGTCCGCCTCCCGGTCCGGAACTGCCATCGGGTGTTGTGGCTCCACCTTGCGCATGGAAGGAGTTCTGCCTCTGCAAGGCTGCTGCATTGTTGCCCACGGGTCCCACAGCGCCGGGGGAGTTTAGGCCACGTCGCTGATTTTGCTGGTACTGCTGTCGGGCATTATTCTGCTTGGTTGGAAGGGCAGAAAGTTGGGAGGATGTTAGTTGTTGTTGCAGCTGATTTGGCAATGTGCCGACGTTGTTGTCGTTGATACTCACCTGCAGCTGCGCAATGAGCAAGGGGTTATTGTGCTGCTGCAGTGAGCGTCCCGCATTGCCTGACGGCAGCGGTCCACCTGGTCCACCGACAGCCACACCTGGTCCCCCAGGTCCACCGTTGCCACCGCCAACGCCCGCCGAGGGCCATTGCTGTGGACTGTTCTGCATGCCAGGCGATTGCAGTCCCGAGCCACTGGCAAATGGCGTATTAGAGCGCCCGCCATCGCCTGCTTGCTGCTGTTGCAGATAAGCCAACTGCTGCTGTTGCTGCTGCGGATTTTGTTGCTGCTGTTGCGGCGACAAACGCTGCGCACTTTGCCCAAATTGCGGAGCATAGCCTGTGAATTAATGAAAGTAGTAGTAGTTGTAGTAGAAGCTTGGTTTTCCTTTACTCACCTTGACTCGGCTGGGGACTGTAAGGCGCACTGCGTCCGGGACTGAGCTGTTGCTGCATCAGGGTTTGTGCAAAGTTCGGACTTAGCTGCGCATCCGCTGGCAGATTTGTGCGCGAGAGCGACACATTTGGCGCCACCGTCGTGTTCAGCAGCGAGCCAATGTTATTGATGCCCGCATTGATGCCAGCTGCAAAGGGGACAAAATGATTGGGGGTTAATTTTATTCTAAATATGTTATTATAAATTAGTCCGCGAATCGAATTCGTTGTGTAGCTAAGACACAAGCCATAGCACGTATTTCAACCAGTGCTTATTGAAGACACGAATCGGATATAGCTTTAATTCATACTTCCGCTTTATTGCGGATCAAACAAAGTATAAAAAATCTATATAGTTTACGGCATTACTCACTGGCATTCTCGGGCACAAGCAGCTGCTGCTTCTGTTGCTGCTGCAGCAGTCGCTCCTTCTGCTGTGCTGCCAGCTGTTGTTGCTGCTGCTGTTGGCGCATGTTGCGCATCTGCTGATTGGGCAACACAACGCCACCGCTGGCCGTGGCCACCGCATTCATTGGGCCGCGTCCACGCACCGGATACATGGGCGGTGGACGTTGAAAGCCCTGATTACGCGTCGCCTCCAGTTGGCGCATTAAATGCTGTGGTAGCTGCTGACTCTGCTGTTGCTGTTGTTGATGCTGATGCAGATTGAGCATGCTGGGATAGGCTGGTGGCTGCAAGTGTTGCTGCCGTTGTTGTTGCTGCTGCTGCTGTTGTTGCTGCTGATGCTGTTGCACTTGTTGTTGCACCAGCAACTGCTGCTGCTGTTGCTGCTGTTGTTGTTGCTGCTGCTGCTGGGACATGAGCAAATGCGAGTTCATCACATGCCCAAAGCTGGCAGATTCAACATCCATCAGCGATTTCTGTATATCGCTGATTGCCGAAGCCTCTGAGGGTGCTGCATTCACAATGGGCGTATCATCCGTATAATATTCCATCACGCTGTCCAGCAACTTGGACAACTCCGAGTCGGCAGCTGCTGCCGCTGCAGCTGCTGAGGTCGAGGCCGCTATGGTAATTGAGGTAGTTCCTGTGGTCGCCAGTTGATGTTGCTGCTGCTGTTGTTGTTGGTGCTGCTGTTGTTGCTGCTGCTGCTGTTGTTGTTGCTGGTATGCCAGCTGCTGCTGACTGAGGTAGACATCGTTTTGCAGCTGCTGCTGCTGCTGAACTGCAGTCGATTGCTGTTGCTGTTGCAACTGTTGTTGCTGCTGCTGCTGCTGTTGTTGTTGCTGCTGCTGTTGCTGCTGCAGTTTGCGTGCTCGATTCGAAGCTGCTGCTGCCGCCGCTTTGGGTCCTGTGCTGCCGGCACTAATCAGATTACCTGGCGCTGCCAGCGAGCTGCTCACACTGTTGACCGTCGAGCTGGTAATGTCCGGCAATGTTTTCACCTTCAACAGTTGCTCGGGGTTTGGTGCCTTGGGCAACTTGGGTGGATTCTGCAACAGTTTCGCCAACATTTTGTTCTGTGAGCACAGTTTGCTGGGCTTATCCTCGGAACGCTTGGCGGAAATATCATCATCGGGCTCGTTGAGCGAACGCTTGCGACTCATCGCTGGGTCACTTTGTATTTTCAGCATGCGCTTGAGATCCTCGTTGCTCATGTTGCCCCCTCCTCCACCAGGGCCACCGCCACCGCTTCCACCGCCCATCATGCCATGTCCAGGACCATGATTGCCGCCATCGTCCTTCTGCAGTTGGCGCATTAGCTCGCTCTGTCGTGCATTCGTAACGACACCGCCCGGACCTCCTCCAGTGCCGGCTCCACCGCTGCCATCGTCGTCCTCACTCTTCTCGTTTAGCAGCTGTAAATGTGAAATGGAATCAAATGAGTATCAACGATACGATTCACTTCCTAGGCTAAGTAAAATTATTCACCTTGAGCAGCATGGGATTCTGTGAGTTGCCCGCCTTCTGCAATAGCGCATTGGCATTTGCTGCGCCCCCGCGTCCGAGTTGCCCAAACATTCCCATCGGACCCGGTTGGCCGCCCATTTTGAAGCTGCTGCTTGCTGGAGCCCCAGCTCCTCCGCTACCGACTGGTCCCATTTTCAGTTTCTCATCCTCGTTGCATTCCTGCTTGAAGTACTACAATACAAAAGAGCAAAAAAAGAACCGCATTACTTTAGTGCACTACTAGACAGGGAGACAGAGAGGAAGCTACCCAAATGAACAGACGGACAATAGATCAATTCTACTTGATAGTATCGGAAAGAGCTCTTAACACGCTTTAGTCCCTGTGTAAGGGAACGATCTCTTACCTTTTCCTCCTCGCCTAAACCGCTGCCGCCTTGTCCGCTTGCTAGGCTCTGCGTCTTAGTGAGCAGATGGCGTAGTCTCTCCGACGATTCCTGTTGCGGTGGCGTCTGCTGTTGCTGACCCATCAGTAGTCCGCCCATGCCGCCACCAACTCCGACTCCGACGCCATTTGGCAGACTGCCACCCATCAATGCATTGTTGTTGTTGCTGTTGGCATTGTTTCCGACCTGTTGCTGCTGCTGTAGTTGCTCCTTGTCGGGCTTGCTGTCCGCCGGGTCGTAGGATTGAAAGTTGAAACCATAGTTACCGCCAGCGCCGGCGCTGGCATTTGACTGTGGCGAGGGCAAACTGGCCGCCGACTGTGAGGACAGCTGATACGGCGTCGCTGGCGAAGCGCAAACAGCCGGACTAAAGCCGTGTCCCGACGGCGGACGCGGCGTGCTGACCGGTGTGGCAACGGATGCCCGCGAATTGGGACGCGAATCGGTCCAGGCGCCGACGCCACCGCCGCTGGGATCCATGTCGAATGAGGAATGTGCAATATCAAACTCGAAGGCATCGCTGCCATAGAACGAGTGCTCCACATGAGCCGGCGATGCGGTGAAGGCATTAACCAATGTGGCAGCCGAGGAATTTGATGCCGAGGCCGAGCCACTGGCGTTGCCCAGGCGCTGTTGCATGCCGCTGCCATTGATGATCGCCGAACTCATCAGCGGACCACCGACATTGGTCGTTTGCGTGCTGTTGCTGCTGCCGCTTCCGCCATTATTGTTGCTGTTGTTGTGTTGTCCGCCACCGACCAGGCCGCCCAGCAAATGGGTTGGCAGTAAGCTGGCACTAGCCGCGGATGTGGAGCTGTGTCCCAGCGCCTCCATGGAAAGTGTGCTAACCAGTGAGCTGGCCAACGAGGCACCCGGCGACATGGCGCATATTTGGCTTAAACCCAAACCACCTGAGCCCGTTCCTGAACCGGATCCGGTGTTGTTGCTGTTCATGTCGTTCTCCGAGTTGAGCAGCGTCTGCACGGACATGATGAAATCGCTCTCGCCGGGGTTTTGGTTGAGGAACAGTCTCGAATTGGCCTTCACATGCACATAGACATCGGGAGCGCCGAGACGCAAACGAAATGGACGTGATATAACATTCGATATGGGTGCATTGTGCACGGGACCGCCGCCCGAACTGCCAGGCGAATGGACCGAGGCCGACTCCTGAATGTCGCGGAGATGTGACTTGAGCATGGATAGATCGTGTGGATGACACAGATCCTGCCACAAGCGACCGATCCACGTCTGCAGATGCTGCTTGAACGGCTCACGCAGTGCAGTCGAGTCCAGGCTGAGTATTTTGCCGTGCATGTCCAGTTTGAATGTCATTTGCTCGATGGGCTGCTGCTGCACATGCTGCTGCATGTTGATCTCCAGCGGCGACTCGTCTTCGGGTCGCGTGATCAGACAGAGCACCGAGCTGCTCGCATCGGCATCATCTGTAGGGAAAGTAAATTACTGATTAGAGAAAGCCTTTTATCGATTAGACTGAAGCCATAAGAAACGAGCAATATAATCTGCTTCCCTGACCCCAACCTGGGATGTTTTACTTACCTTTCACTGGCGCCGCGATCAAGACAACTTCTTCGTATTTATCCTGCTGTCCTGACGGACGCAACGGTTTGGTATCCATGCCATCGCAATTGGAGGACGTCTGTGTCGCTGGGCGCGTATCCTTGACTAGCATGCGCACCTTGGTCGATATGCTGCGCTTCGATTTGCCTGCCCCACTGCCACTGCCTCCTCCTCCACCACCGTTGCCGCCACTCGAGCTGGAATTGGAGCCTGCCGATTGCTGTGAGGCGTTGCCATTGTTCAGCTCGTCGAGATCGCCCCAAGCTCCTCCAGCTCCTGCGCCCCCTGAACTACCACCTGCTCCTCCTCCACCAGGTCCTGCTCCTGATCCTCCACCGCCTCCTCCACTAGTGCTGTACATGTTGTTTATGATCGGCTCCAGTTTGGCGTGATCCCCCGAATACAGGTACATGTAGAGGGGCTGGTGGTACAGCTCCTGCTTCTCATAGCCAATCAGTTCGCGTATGTTCTGCGTACAGGATTCAATGATGCCGTTCGCGTTCACTTGAAGCAGCACCCAACCAACCGAGCTAATGTAGTGCTCGAGTGCCTCGAAATAGGCGGAAATCTCCGGCACTTGACCGTTGAGTAGCGAAGGTTCGGGCAGCGGTGGCTCTGTTGAAGATACTTCACCCTGTTGCACAGGGTGTATCGAACAGTTGTCTGTGGCGCAGCGAGAGCAGCGTGTTGAGGTTGCTTGTGGTTTGTTGCTTGTGTTGTTATTGTTGTTATTATTGTTGTTGTTATTGTTATTGTTGTTATTATTGTTGTTGGTCGTTGTCGTGGAGTTGTTGTTGGTTGATGTTGAGGATATATCACGGCTTTGGCCTTTGTCACAAATATCACGATACTGCAAGTAAATACGAATTCATTCTATAAGTCTCGAAGTTGACCGATAAATAAATAAACAAAGACGTTATACGAGAAATAAAGTGAATTATAGGGAATCATATAGTCAGTCAATTACAACGTTCTGTCTGAGCTTTAAGATATCGTTATCGCTGCATAAAACTTTATTTGTGCATAAATTCCATAGGTTCTCTCTCATTCCACTTTCCACTTGTTCATCCCACAACTGGATCAAAATGGCGTCTCTACACAACGCACACATTATCAATGCATTTGCACACGCACGCAAATACATACATGTGTATGTAAGTTTTAGTGCAAGGCTAAAACGAAATTGTTTGTGATGCGGAAGCAAACACCCTAACACACACGCACTCACATAAGAAATAGCAAGCCGCGTTTAACAGAACGCAACTCCAGTCATAGCAATTATTGTGATCGACGACATTGTCATCATCATCTTCGCACTTTGGTTTGCCAAAAAAAAGCTTTTGCGCTAGTCGAGAATGACTCCCGACTCCCGAATGTCTGAGAGAGCGAGAGAAAAGCTTTGGCGCTTCGTTTCACACTTTGTATGGGTGAATGAGTGAGGGATTGAGAGCGTGTGAGTGTGTTTACACATGAAGTGCAATAAACCGCATTTCATCTTATTTCTACTGTGTGAGTTTTTTATATTTTTACATCGCTACGAAAAATTTTCGCGCGCGTTTGAGCTTTGAGTCATTGACATACAGGCAGCGCACTCACGCACACAAACACACACGTAATACTAGAGCACGACGCACACAACGCATAAGCTTATTGAAAACTAGACGAAAAGGCATTTGAATGAAAGCTCAACACGCACACACACACAACTGCATGTAAGCTGGCATGTATATAGGTGTTACAATATTATCAATACTATGGTTTGATTGAATACTTGAAAGACGTAGTGCAGGCACAAATTTCACATTTCCCCCGCCCCATAACAACAACAATCTCAAGGTCAATCAACTTGAGGGCGCGTGTTCTGAGCGTGTCAATGGCTTTTTGCCATTCGATTTCATTGTTGTTGTTATTGTTATTGTTGTTGAGGATTGTACCGCATTAATTTTGACTTGTATTCACATATGTGTGTGTTATTTACAACCATTTACATACATGTTATTTATCACAAAATTATGGTTAGTTTTCACAATGAGAATTAATCACGTTTAAAAAGAAATCGGCAAATCAAAATCAAATCACAGAAAACGTTGCGCACACTCAGCACTGTCACAAAGTTGCCGAAATACTAAACATACATTTTGATGCAATTGTATTATTGTATTAAAAAAAGCCCGAAAACACGGCAAATATACACACGAGTACAACAACAAAGACGGCACAACACAAGCTCATCATCACACAGGCGATGTTCTCTTTCTGGCGCTCACTCACTCGCACGCTCTCTTCGCACGCTGAGCGAACATGAGTGCGAATACGAATGCTCACAGTCTGCTCTGGCTGCCGTTTTGTTTACCGGCTCACGTGTGGGTATGAGATGGTATTTTGGTACATATTTGTATACATTCCATATGCGACTTGTGTGTGTGTGTGTGTGTGTGTGTTATCACCCATTTGAATGAGTGTATGAGTGAAGCGGGTGGCGCTGCTACTGCTATTGCTGTTCTCGGCTATTCCTGTTGCACACTCAAAGTAATAACAACAAAATATGAAATTAAGAACTGCGACGTCATCGCCAAAAAGCGAACGCAGTTCGTTGATCTGCCCAGTGCAAGCAAAGCAAGAGCGCAGCAGCGAGTGGCAGAAAGAGAGCGAGCTTTTACTTCATTTTATTTTTGCTGTGTTTTGGAAGGAAGCTCCCCCATGTGTGTCAGTGAGTAAGAGTGTAAAGCAGCTCTGCGTGAGTTTGTGTGTGTGAGTATTTACGCTAGCCAACCAGGAAAAGTTGCTTAAGCAACGGGCGTTCAAATTTTTGGGGTGAAGGCACTCCGAAAAATATCAGTCAAATGATAAAATAAACAACAACAGCAACAACACGAAGCAGAGCATGCAGTGACGAATGTGCGAGCACAATCATACATTCATATGTATTCACATGCATACAATTTACATTCGTATGTCTAAAACGTGTCTGGGCTTTTTGTTCTAAATGTTTATGTGTGCGTGTGTTTCATGTCTTTTTATTTTTTTGTAAGTTTTGTTCTGCTTCTGTTTGGGCTTCAATTGATCGCATCAGGTAATGTGCGAATTTTTAAAGCTTCCAAAAAAACGCAGATGCGAAGCTATGCAGAGCAGACAACTACAAAAGCTGCACAATATCCAAAAAAAAGGGTAAGTATCACCTCACCAGACGACAAGAATATTCGGCTAGAGAAGGAGGGAAAGAGAGGCATAGTGTGCCACAGAGACAGCGATTTAGGTGGATGAAGTGCAATTGAAGAATTAATTATCTCACTTCTATCCTTTAAATGTTTTTTGTTATGTCTAAAGAATGTATTACATTTATTTTTTGATCTTGCGGAATCGGGTATTATAAGTGAATTGTATAAAAATATATTACTTAATATTGTTTCAATTACATTTAATTCATAATAAGTTGTAGCAAATATAATATTATAATAACTTATTTCGTTATATAATAGAAAAAACCCCCTAATATTTTATTTTACAATACATCTTCACTAATTTATTCCCTAATATCATTTAAATTTTATATGACATTAATTTCAGGTTCTGCAAGAGTCTAGAGTCTAGGCTATAGAAATATTTGAACGATGACATCAAGTTTAAGCTTTTGGAATTATGATTTTCTAAAATCGCCACATTATACACTTTATTATTTTATAATTTATTTAATTAGCTGCGTTGTCTAGCCTGTGATTAATCATATAAAATACGACAATATGAGAATTTTATATGATGGTTTGCTGTGGTCAAAATTTGATTTTAGGCTGGAAATTCCAGCCTGGAATGAACGCTCATTGCCCATAAATAAACTATCGTCATCGCCATCGCCATCTGCATTTAATTTCATTTATTCATTATTTATGCGAGCAGCTGGCTTTAATTACATTAACTAGTGTTTAGTTTAAATCAAATGTTGATGTACTTTGTGTTTGTTTGTCGTTGTTGTTGTCGTTGTCGCTGTAGCGTTTGCGTTTGCTTTTGTTGTTGTTGAGCTTGGATTATGTTGTTTGCGCTGCTGCCGCATTTCATTTAAATTTGTTTTTTGAAGTTCGGCAAAGCGTGGCGCTTATAATTTGCATAATAAAGTGCTTAGGCTACCTGAAACTGATGCTCACATTATACGACTAACTGAATACTCTGTAAACATCACACAACATAATAATGAGTGACATGAGGAAGAATAAAAATAATAATATAATAAAAATTATTCCTCACAATACATTTTAAGAGAATAGAAATAGAATTTAATAAAAATTCTTTCCAATTGATAACAATAAAGAATGAACAATTATTCTATATATCTTGAACAAAAACTAACTTTCTTTAGAATTTAACTCAGATTTAAGTTTTTTTTTTTTGCATATTACCAAACAAGTCGCGCATACCCTCAGCTCTTTTTACATGGTATTGCTGCTAGCCACTCGCCCTGGTGTCATTGAAACATAAATAAATTTATGTAAATTAAATAAAAATATTAATTAAATTCAGGCATTGCGTCAGCGAGAAAAGACGAAATATCCCCGAGCCTACATCAAACTCTTTCCCTTTTCCCAAAATTTCCTTTAATATTTTAAGCCCCATTCGATCTGATTTGAATTTGAACATAATTGGTTTTTAATTGAGAAGCGCGTGTCACCAAATACCAAAAGGAAAAAAGGAAAAACGAGAGCAGAAAACTGCAAGAAAATTACATTGGGGACTTGTGTCATTGCTAAGTACAAAGTTCCCTCTGGATGCTGTGCAAAACTTGTTTTCGCTTATTAGTTTGATGAGTTTTTGATTAAAGTGTGTCGACACGCATTTTGTTTTCTTTTCTCATTGCCTTTGTCTTTTACATGGGGAATTTTTTTTGAAGGGATTTACTCACCGTTCGAACCACTTGATTTAATATTGCCGCCTTATCCGGTTTCGTTGATGTCATATCCCCACGTTTGTTGAGCTGCAGAAACTCCGAGAGCTGCTCGATGTAATTATTTTCCATTTCCCGACGTCGCTTCTCATTGTTGCATTTGTTGATCTGTGATTGCGGCTGTTAAAATAAATACAAATTATTAGCACTTATAAAATTACAAAAATATGAAATATAACTAGATCAATTGTATTTATTGAAGCAAAAAAGTATTACTTAAATCCTCAGGTGAAATTTCTACCTGATTGTTGTCAAGCTAAATTTCGCTCATTAATCTATCAAGTTTATTGACAACATGTCAGTCTTAAAATGATAAATTAATTAATCATTAGACTTTTGGAATGTCAAATTAGGCATTTTATGTGCTGTATTTTGGCGACTAATTATTGATATAATTGACAAAGGTCTGAAGTGATCTTGTCGACACATCAATATAACATGATATTTTGAGAGTTTCTGTTTTTTTTTTAATACTATTTAGCAGTTAATATATTCCTTGTTTTGCTAATTTAATACTAGATTTTTTAGCTTTCGAATTAGCAAATAATAAATTCCTTGTTTTGCTAATTCAATACTTAACTTTTCAGCGAATAAATTGAATAAAAATGTATGTAAAGCTGGTTTAAGTTATTCATTTTTAGGTATTTAAGACTTTTTATAGCCTCACTATTTTTAACAATTTTTATTTGTTGTTGATATGATTTGTCAGTTTAAAAATAGGTTTTACCGTATGGTAATCTTTAAATCTTTAACATGATTTAAAAAAGTTTAATAAAAAGACTGTCTGGTTAACTTTAGACTCTGTCTAGCAAACTACTAAAGGAATTTATTGATTGTCTATTATAAGTTCTAATTCTTTCTTTTAATTTATTTATTTTTGATTAGCCAAGATTCAAATTGGGAAACCTTTCCTAACATCCTGACATAATATTGGACACTTGATTTAAATTGCATCAAAATATCTTATATCTGATGTTAAGCTTAGTCAACGTATTTTTTTACAGTCATATTGATTATATGACAGTCAGTTTTAAAAATTATTTGACTATCTAGTCGAAATTTTAAATGTTTTATAAATATTTAAAACTATTGTTATACATTCTTTAATATATTATACATAGTTCTGGAACTTTATAATGAGAAACTTTCAGTATAACTTTTCTATACAGCAAAAGGCTAATATCAGTTTAGTAGTTTAGCTCAGAGATTGAAATTTTTATAACGATATAAGATATATAAAATTCTTCACTTTTTTTCTAATTTTCAGTCTGTAATTATTGCAATTGCAAAATAACAATAAATAAGAAATGCTTTATTTAATTCGCTGATTCTATTCCTCACTTTTTTTTTCTAATTTTTAGTCTGTATAGTAGTTATTGTAATTTTTATTTTGAATACCAATAAATAATAAACGCTTTATTTAATTCGTTGATTCATTCCTCATTTCTTGTTCGAATTTACACTCTGTATCGTAATTATTGCAATTGCAAAATAACAATACATAAGAAAAGCTTTGTTTAATTCGATGACAATATTCTTCAGTTCTTTTTATACTGTTCAGTCTGTGTTGGTGGCAGGTGTGACCGCACTAACCAGCTGACACAAGGTCACACGCACAATATACCAACTTTGTCGCTATCGATAACAGTTCGATATGTGGTCCTTTAGGATCGATAAATTGCAATTCACTCACCAAATTCACTTTCGTGTCAGTCTTGCGGCGAATTTTGCGAGCCGAAGTCGCCGCGTTCGCTGGAATCGGCGAAGCGACCGCATTCATGATGGCGGCCGAGCGCTGCAGCGCAGCTGCAATGTGCGCTGTTGCAGCAGCTGCAGCCGCTGCTTTGCTCTGATGCGAATGATGCGAGCCGAGCTGCTGCTGCTGATGTTGCTGATGTTGTTGGTGTTGTTGGTGTTGCTGTTGTTGTTGGTAGAGCAGTTGTTGTTGCTGTTGCTGTTGCAGCGTGAGCAGATTGTTGGCAGCTGCTGCTGCGGCGGCGGCGGCGGCAACTGCTGCTGGCGTTGGTGTTGCCGCCGTTCGTTGCTGCGGCGTATTGGGCGTCAGACCGTGATGCAGTTGCGCTCCTCCTCCCGCTCCCGCTCCCTGTCCGCTTACCACGCTACCGCCAGCGGCCGGGATTGTAACTGCTGCGGTCGCAGCGGCCGGCGACGAGCGCGGCAGATTGCAACCAGAGTTGCCGCTGTTGTTGATGTTGTTGTTGCTGCTGCTGTTGCTGCTGCTGCTGCTGTGCTTGCTACTTGAGGCTGTTGCTGCTCCGTTTGTTGTTGCTGTACCTGAGGCCCAATGATCTGGTAAGTCACCTGGGCTAAGCCTGCAAAAGTCGAGAGAAAACAAATGCGAAAGTTTATTAAGGGAAACACTTTTAAGAAAAGTTCAAGACTACAGATTAAGATTTTACACACAAATAAGATAATATTTTCATACTATGATTAAAAGATGTTGAAAATATTTAAATTACTATAAAATTAAAATAAATAAATAATATTATTGAATAAAATAATATTGTATAAAATTCATTGGTAGTAAATCATCAAGTGTAATATAATATTAAGAAACATTTTTTTGTAGTCGCCAGTAATCTTTTTTGTTATTTATGCTGAATTTTGAAGACTAATTATTGATAAAACATCAGAGTTGTAAAGCGCCAAATAGATACATTAAAATAATATGATTCTTTGCCAATTCAATTCTTGACTTTTTAAAACTTGCATAAGCGAATAATAAATTCTTTGTTAAGTACCGAGAATTTCATATTAATGGAAGAATTTTAAACTTCTCTAAAGAAAATTATATGATAACAAAAAAAAAATGTTTTAAAATACGTAAAAGAATTTTTTTTTGAATTTGCATTCCGTATTTAAGAAAGAAAAGTATTTTTGTAAGATAAGTTTTTATAACCATTGTAGTCAGTCAATATATTTGAACTTGTTGGCGAAATAATAAAATAGATCTGGTATTATTTGCATGAAGAATTATTTAGGAATTATAATATGAACTTTTAAGAAAATATAATCTACAAAAATAATAAAACATAAGAAAATCATTTTAAATCACCTAAAAGTATGTAGTAGATTTATCTATTTATTTACTCAATAAGGATATAGATTTTATAGAACTGTCTGTCTGTCTGTCCGCTGTCTTCAGCACCTATAGCTCTAAAACCATCAGATTTATAGCTACCAAAAATTTTGACAACATTCTTACAGATTAAACGCAAATTTTAGAGCGCTCCTGAAAATGAAAAACACTTTTATGGACTCTGATAAAAATTTCTGAAAGTCATGGTTGCTTTTGCTTTGTGCATTGCATTTTTGATAGCGCGTATCTCAGAGTCTAGCAGGCTCGTCTGTAGCTTTATTAGCTACCTTCAATTGTATTTGATTTCTTTGCTCTGCGGCCTTGAGCATTGTCTCTAACCCCACGCGCCTCAAGTGAAATGTAAATGCGAAAATGATTTGCAAATACGTTTCTTCCCCTTTCCCTTCCCCTATTCACTGTCTCTCTTTCTCTTTAGTCTATCTGCACACTTTCTATTTGTGATAATGTGCTGCCTCGATTACAAACTTTATAGTATAGTGTATAGTACTTCTTTCTTTTTTGTTTTTATCTAATTCATTTGCATTTGTCAATCGCATGCAAAACAAAAAGAGGAAAACAAAAGGCCTACAAAATTTTCCATTATACAAAGCTGATTTCAATATCATTTTAGGTTTAACTTGAAGGGAGTATTCAATAAAGTATTTAGAGTTTAGGGATCACTCACAATTTTAACGAAAAATAGAACAAAAATTAAAAAAAAAAATAACTGTACGGAAAATTGTTGATTAGCAACTTATATGTACTTCAAATTTGAATGACATTAAATGGAAAAACAAATAAACATTCACTTTTAACTGAAATGATTTTACAACATGTTTTTGTTAAACTCACATTCGAATTTGGCTTAAAAATATACTCTAAATTTTATATTTGTTAAAGTTGTAATTCTAACTTTAAGTTTTAATTGTATATTAATTGTTTCTTAAATTGAAATTCATAATTTAAACTATCTCTTCGTTTAAGTTCAATTTCTAATTATGTTATTTAATTTATTTAATTCACTTAAATTCTGCTCTTTAATAGAATTTACTTCTAAACTGAAAAATAAAACGTAATTTGTATAATTGAAAATATTATAATTGATCTCCCTTTTCTTAATGTTTATATTTAAAATGATTTTCTGATGCATCAAAAATATTTTACATGTATCCCTTGTTTGATTATGAATTGAGACTCGCTTGGCAGCACTTTAAGGAACAAATCTATATGCGATATCATCCAGCAATTAAATGATTCATTATGCGCTTCGAGGCGTTTCTCCGTCTACCAAAAAAACAAAAAACAAAACAAATAAACAAAGGCTCGTAAACGAAACGTTTCCATATTGTCAGCATATTGTCAAAGCTGAGGCGAAAGTTGTTAATCAAATGAGCGAAAGAGAGTGAGAGAGGGGATCAAAGAGGGGAGGGGGGAAGTGCGAAAGAGAGGTGTGTGGAAATCTCTTCGAACGCAGTTCGAGCTCAATGATTGATAAGTTGCGAAATTAGCCTTGTGAGCAAGTGCGATAACTGCAGATTATTCGAGTTTATTCGAACAAGTGTTTGTAAATATAGACTGCAAATATATAATGTTGATAAGCAATGCAACACGAACAAGAGAACAAAAGTAAAAAAGAATAAGAAGCAGGCAAACAAAGGGTAACTGCATCATTTGTAATTTAATTAATTAAAAGTGCACTCGCTGTCTTCCTTAATTGGGCACGTCAATCGTCAATCATACGCCCAGTGTGCCAGCAGCTAACTGTAAACTACAACTTCATAATGAACTGCTGCAACTTAATCATCATTATCATCATCATTGGGGTGGCTTATTAATGTGTCACGCTGTCCAAAAAAAAAAAAAATAACTCAGAAGTCCGAATCTGCGCAATTATTGCGCCTGTCAAGGGAAACTACAACAAAAAACGAAGAGGGGAAGGTGTCAGAGCAGGGAACGGGGGAGGGAGCGGGGGCGGTTGCCTGGCTGCCCCCTTTGTGATTATACGTCACTCATTTTCGCGCTCATAGCGCAGCCTTTTTTCCTCCTTTATTTCTTCTTTTTTTTTGCTTTTTGGTCAGCTGCCCGTCAGCTCCACCTTTGCTCTCATGTCCGTCTGCTTAGCGGATACCCTGCACAATTTACAGCATTGGGTGTCTACAACTATCTTATTTTCTATATAAAATTAAACAAAGATTTTTTTCTTTGAAATTTAATATATTCCGATTTTTATATTTTTTACTATTAAATTCTTATATGCTGAAGAATACCCAATGGAAGTTACACAAATGGGAGTCTAATTACAACTTTAATGTGTTTTTATTTTTTTATCATTGAGTATAAAAAACTATTCATTTTGCCTCTGCCTCATTATTGATATTGGGTAGCTCCAACTATTTTGTAACTTAAAACCAATTAGGTGTAATTTTCCCATGGTTTTTTTTATGAACTCTAATCGATAATTATGTATAATCTATAATTAAAGGTGCTATGTTAATTGCACTTTTGCTTTTATCAAAACTTCTTCTATTTTATAATATTTGATGCTGATTGTTTCCACAAAACATTATTTTAACTTCATTTTGTAATATTTATGTAGCAAATAATACTTTGCAGTTTTGTTTTTTGTCCAATCAGACCTTCAAATTCTTCACTGTGTATTCTACAAAGAAGATTCTGTTCTGATCATAGTCTTAATTAGATTATCCTATTTAAAATTGCTTTATATTCATAATTTATGCATTTAGCTAACATTAGAAATGTATTGTAATTGAATTTTCTATTTCTATCTTTCATCTATCTTAAAAACTTCTCTGTCCTATTACAGGGTACTCTCCAATAAAGCTACTCTATATCTCTGCTAGCATTCAGTTGATATTCTTTTGATTTAGTTCACGCTGCTTCTCTTCGTTCTCCATTCTCCATCTTCCATTCTTGGTTCTGTTTTACGCTGATTACATCGTTGACTCGGGGCGTTCAGTGTCTGTAATTATTTTTGCCTGCAATTCGCAATTCGCATTCTCTTTGGGACGCAGTCGAGGCCTTCATTATGCACATAATGTAATTAAAAAAAATAAGAGTACAACGAGTTCACAGTCCTCAACACTGGACACTGGACACTGGTCATTACCAAGTGCCTTAGTGTGTGGTCGCTTTTGCTTTTGCTTTTCCAGGTAAATTACAGTTTGTAAATGAATGAATAAAAGATTCTCATATTAAACATAAATTCGAAATATCTATAGTTATATATTTAGTTACTCATATTTTACATTTATTTGAAATTCGAATACCCAAAGAAATATTTTCAAAGTTTAAAATAAAACCTAAACTGATTTATTCATTAAATTGCCACAAAATTGAAATATATTCTTTTCCTATTTCCTTTACAATTGTCTAACAATACTTTAGTTTTATTTTAAATTTAAATACCCAAAGAAATATATTCCAAGTTGAAAAAAACCTAAGCTGATTTTATTCATTAAATTGCCACATCCCAAAAAGCAAAAGCAAAATAATATCCATTAATGTTTTCCATGCTTGCGGGCAATTTGTGAGCAAATCAACAACTGCGACCTGCGATATTGTTTTGGGCATTCCTAAAGCTTTGCTTTGGCCTACGTGCTGCTGGACAGCTGAGCAGCAAGCTCCCCAAAGATATTATCTAATCTGATTCTGAATGAAGACTGAAGCTATACAGAATATTTAAGAGCTGACCTTTGTTGAAAGCATGATGAAATTCTTGAATAGTTGAGAATGTGAGTAGCACATTTAAACATTTTTAGACGCTTCACTTTAAATAATTTCCAGTGTTTTTTCTACAATGCACACTTTAAGCTCTCTTATGGGAAAGCGCATTAATTTCACTTGACAAATTTTAATTTGAGAGTTGCAACAACGATTCGCTTTGATGCAGCAGACAGCAGCCAATTTGCCACACGAAAACAAACATGTTGTCCATGTTGTCAGTCGCAATTAATTGCCAACGAGTGCGACCAACAACAACATCAGCAAACTAAGTGACAGCGATGGGAGAGACAACAACATGCAGTCAACAAACAACAACAAACTAGCAACATTGTTCACATAGTAGTTGTAATGGCATCCCAAAAATGGAAGTGGACAAAGTGCAATAGAAACAACAGCAACAACAACAACAACAACAACAACAACGACAACGACTATTAGTTTCCCTAAAGTAGCATACTACGTGTATACGTAATTTCAGCATTAGAACCAGTTGCCAAACTTCAGCACACTAGATGGCGCTTCAAAGTGTTTCAATGCCATCTATCGGGTATAGCAAAGAATTTAAGAGCATTTAAAAGCCTCTTATGACAAATTAATTAATGTTAATAATAAATATTTAATATTAAATTCTTTTCTTAGCTTTATTAAAATCAATCAATTAATATTATTTCTCAATCTTTATTGATCAATCGATTTCTAGTCTCTATTGAAATTCTATATTCAGCAAATTCTTGGAATTCTTCAGTTCAATTTCGTCAGCAGTTGACTCACTACTGTAATATATGTATTATGAAGATACGATCCGCTGATAATAAATAACTATTGCAGGTACTTTTTTTTTATGATTTAAATTTATCGCAATGGATGAGTAATTGCAGTAAGTAGGTGATTAGGTTAATGGCAAAGATTCGTTTGAACTGCTTGTGGCATACTCGAGTATAACAGTATAACAGTGTAGAGTTATCTATTGTATTTATACCTGTGTGCAAGTATTGCTCTTAACCTCCAACCGTAAATCATTTTGCACATAATTTAGTTGTTTTGCGGCTTTTCGAGTGTTTTTCAGTTTGTCTGTCGCTGTCGCTGTCTGTCTCTGTTTCTCTGTCAGACTGACTGACATTCATAATCACACTCAAAGCATACACACGCATGCATGAAGAGGCGGCACTTGTCGCTGGCCCCTAACTAAAAACTCAGCTAACTAAGCCGCTGTTTGCCGCCTGCCGCCCGCCATTTGCAATTCGCTTCTCTCTGGCTGAGCTGCGCTCTTCGCCAACTGCACTTCCCCCCCTTCTCCAACGTACTTGAGTCTGTCTATCCGACTGCGTCTGAGTGTGTGTGTATGTGTGTGAGAGAGTGCTGTGTCTCAGCTCATTTACTCAGCTGTGCCGACAGTTGTGCAGTTAGTTGTACAGTTGTTGTAAGCTTGCATTTTAGCAACTAATTGTCTGAATATAAAACATATGCTTAAACTGCTCAGCGCTCGCTCTCTTTGTGTCTCTCTGTCTTTCTCGTTCGCTCTCGCGTGCGCTCAATCATTGCTACAAATAATAAAGTGGGTCATGGATGAAAGAAAAAGCGTTTTATAAAGTGGGTCATGAATTTTGTTTCACTCACGTTCAAGTGTATTTCGATTGCTGTTCGTTGCTGTTGTTGTTTTTGTTGTCGCTGTCGTTTATGTTGAATTTTTTTATATTTTTATTTTCGCAAAACAAAAAAAAAAAACATAAAAATATATTTATAAGTGTGATATGTCCAATGATTCAGTTATTTGCCTTTGTTGTCGGGTGCGGTATTTGAAGCGGGGCATACCCTTGACGATATGCTAAAGTGGGTGTGTCGTTAGTCATAAAGCAAATAGCAGATCGTTCCATGATCGCTTTGAAATGGTACGGAAATAAAGATGGGAGTGTAATTAAATAAAAAATAATTAAACTAAATTGATTGATAATTAATATTTCTATATAAATATTGCAAAATATATATACATTACAATATTTCTATTTTTATTTAAATAAAAATAGAAAAAATTCAAATCATAAAATGCCTATAAAATTTATAGACACCTCAAAAAAATGTTGCTTGACTTTGGGCTAGGTAATAATTTATCGATATTATACGATACGATATGTAATATCGATATATTACGATTTTCTAGCTCTTCTCTTAGCTTTTTCTTTTTCCTGTTTTAGCAATATTAGCAATAAACTTTTAACTAATAAACTATAATTCTGTAAAGTACACATTTTAATTGAAGTGATATATAATTAATTTATGTTATTGCTGCTTTTAGCTTGACTATTGTTATTATCGGTTTCTCTAAAGCAAATCAAACTGAGGTCGAATCCATGCGAATGCAACTAGAATAATGTAGTAGGCACTAGACAGGGTCGTTCTCTTTCCGGCATCTTACAAGTAGTCTCTCTCTTTTTCTCTCTCTCTCTCTATCTATCATTCTCTATGTCAATCTGTCTGTCTTAGTGTGTACAAACATATAGACTATTATATAGTACATATTCAATGTAACATTGTATAACCGGCCTCAGCAATCCACCTGCTGATAAACTGCACTGTGTTTAGTTTCTGTTCTTGTTGTTGTTGTTGTTGTCTGAGTGCTTGCAGTTGTTTTTATTGTTGTTGTTGTCGTCGTCATCGTTGCTATAGCGAAATAATGTCAGTGGGTCAGAGTCGATTTAGCATTTTGCGGCAGTTTGTTTGTGTTTGTTGTTTCTGTTTCTGTTTTTGCTTTAGCTTTAGACACTTTAGCTAAGGTTAGACGCGCGTGAAAAAAACAGCTGTTTTGCGTGTTCAACGGCGACTGCAGCTAAATACGGTCACACTCCAAACTGAGCTGACTTGAAGACTGACAGTTGCTAAATTGAGCAGCTGACTAAGACTTATTGTCGAGGTAGAGTCTTATTCAATTGTGAGGCGATGCAAATCGCATATAAACATTGAAAGTTGTTGAATTAAGCAATAAATATAAAATTTAATTATTCACTAATAGGAAGGAACTAAAAAATCTCCTATATTTAAAATTTACTTATTATTGTAATAAAAACAAAATAAAAAAATAAATAAATAAAAATAAAAGAAACATAAATAATAATCACAAAATATGGTTACTTAATTTAAAAAAATAAAGTTGACTTAAAGACTACTTTAAATCTTTGTCTAAATACTCTTCTGTTATATTTTGTAAATAAATAATTTGTGTTAAGTTCAAAAATACTGAAAACTTAATGAAAGTTGTCAACTATTATGTGCATTTAGTATTCTTCTGCATAGTTTGCTTATTTATGCTTTAAGTTTTCTTTAATGTTAGTAGCCTTAATTCATTCCTCTTGTACTCTTCATGGGGACAATTAAAAAGACGTCCGAAATTATTTATTACTATAAGGTTTTTTCATGTTGAAGATTGTTTAGCAGTTTGTGCACAATTAAATTTATATATTTCCTTCAAGTTTGTGTTTCTCCGTCTCGCAAACTGCAAAAGTTTTAATTGATGAGCAAATAAAAATAAAATTATACGCTAACCTTCAAAATTCCGCTGTTGTTGTTGCTGTTGTTTTTGGATTTTTTGCATGTTGTTTACATTTCAAAAAGCTGACAACGATTTTATACTCGTATGTTTTTTTTTTTGATAATATACGAATTGACGAGCTTTTCCTTGGAAAGTTCATTGCGTTACTCACCTGCAAAGAAAGAACAGAGAAATCTTGATTAATACACGATCATCATTGATCATCAAAGATAAATGAATCTACATACATACATATATATTATTATTGTTCATAATATTGCGGAAATATACACCATTGAAAATGATGTTGATTTATAGAGTAGAAAGGTGAAAAGTCTGATGCGTAAATGAAAATAATGTTGTTTTTTAAGTTTTTTTTAATTGATTTATTAAATAAAAATTTAAATAATCTGATGCATATTTTTATACCCGCTACCCATAGGGTAGCTGTGTCTGTGTGACTGTCCGTCTGTCCGTATGAAACACTGGATCTTAGAGACTATAAGAGATAGAGCTATAATTTTTAGACAATAACAAATATAGCAATTGTCATCCCCGAAAATTTGGTTGCATGGTGTATGTATGTATGTCGTATGTTGTATGTATTGAATGCATGCGTATATGTAATACGTATTGCGTATATACATGCTCGCCTATAGCGGCTGTGATATATAGCTGTGATAGCTCTGGTGGTAAAGTTCAAGCCCAACATGTTGAGGTGTCCGGGTTCGAGTCTCGGTCGGGAATACAAACATTTTTAATGGTTTATATTTTTTTATTCCCTTTCAAGTTTACTAACAGAAGTAAGAACTAAGCGCGCATTGATTTTGATGATTATCTTAGATGGCTAGAGTTAAATAGCACCTGCATAATGGCTGTGTTGGATTTAGTCAAAGGTTGCAAGCCCGACATGTTATGGTGCTCGGATTTAAATCCCGATCGACACATTTTTTTTTTAATATTTTGAGATTATTACTGCAATATGTTGCTTATATTCGACTGTAGCTTTTTAGCTTGTTATTTTTTCGAATTTAAAAAAAATTACAGACAATCATCCGACATTGAAATCTCTTCTGCCGATAGAGAATCTAGGGCCGAGACTCTAGGTTATCATTATCATTACATGACCTCCCCGTTCAGATCTATTGAGCGGAATGCACATCGGCTGCACTGACTTTAACGAAACATTCAGTTTCAAATTCATTTTGTTTGCGGGCAGTCGAAACATTTAAAATGGGCAGAATAACATTTAACGGAATTATGTTACTGATGATCCTTCAAATATTCTTGGTGGCTACAACAACTGGAGATGAAGTGAGATCAAAGACATAATACTAAGAAGAATAAAGAGTGATTAAAGTGTATACCTTTTCTTCCTATCAGACGTGTGAATCAGACCGAAAAATGGAAGAACAGTGCCGGCTTCATAACTACAAGACTGTGAAGCCTTTATTTCAGGCAGGTTAGAAATGAGATAGAACAAAGTGAAACTAAGGAAAAGCTGATAAGTGATCTTATGGAAAAATATCATGAAATCGTAAGAATTCATGAAACATTCAAGAAGGAGGCAGCTCTATTAAATGAGTATAAAAACAAAGAAATCAAAGGGATAAACGATTTGCAATTGTGTCAAAATAAAGTTGATAAATCTGAATCTGAAATTAATTCACAACAAAATACTATTCTTAAATTAGAAAACCAACTATCAGATAAATCCACCAACTTAGAAAACTGTCAAGTTCAATTAAAATCGGTTAATTCTAGATTAATTGAAAAAGATGAAAATATAAAGAGATTGAGTGAGAATATTAAAAATAACACAGAACATCAGAAAACACTTGAATTGGAATTAGAGAAGAGTAAATCTATATTAATAAAGTATGAACATGATATTCAGTTATATCGTTCAGAAATCAACAAATTAAAAAGGACATCAGAGAACATTAAAGAAGAACAGAAAAATATTCAATTATGTCAATCTGAACTTGATAAATTAAACGCCACAACATGTCTCCCTTTCGGAGATTATTCAGGAGTTAATCAACTCAACGTCTCTGGCATAGGTTTATTCGATGTTTTGTGCGATAGTCAGTTAGCTGGACCTGGATGGATTGTAATACAACAACGAGTTGGGGGAAATGAGAGTTTCGAAAGGGATTGGGCAACGTATCGCAAAGGTTTCGGCGTTCCTGAAAGTGATTTCTTTCTTGGATTAGAGAAATTACATCGTATCACGAGCTTGCAGCGTTTCGAACTTTACATACATTTGGGTTTTCGGAATGGAAGTACCTACAACGTTCGTTATGACGACTTCAAAATATCTAATGAAGATAATGGATATGCACTGAGTTTGGGTAAATTCAATGGAACTATTCTTGAGGATGCATTGAGAGGCAGTGAAAACATGAAATTCACAACATTCGATCACGACAGTGACAACGATGATGATGATAATTGCGCAATCATATATGAAAGTGGCTGGTGGTACTATTATTGTAATACTTGGTAAATATTGCAAATTTTTATTTACGAAGGAATACACATAATTATAGATTTTTGTTGTTTCTTATGCAGTAATTTAAATGCACCATATGAGCGGTATCTAAATTGGTGGTACGATACAATTAAAGAAGTTAAGATGCTAATTCGCCCCAAAGAAGCGATGAAGTGATAAACTCAAAAGCTGAAATTCCCATATTTGACTCAATTATGTAATCATTTATATATAATTGATGCATTAAGAAATTGCGTTCTGAAAAATAAAATGATCGACTATTTAATGCAGCGATTTATTTTTTGAATGGAAATATTTCAGCTTTATTACATTTAATTTATGTTTTGATGTAGCAAATTTTAAGTCTCTAGACGCTTTCAATAGAGGTACAAATACTTAAAAGTTATGAATATCCTGTATATATCCTTTCAGTCGAACCTTGAATATTAATGTAATTTAAGAAATGATCTTTATATATTCGTTTCCCATCTAATCATAAATGATGCAGTTCTTTCTTAATTCCTTCTATTCCCTGGCCTTCCCTTTCCTGCCACGCAATTCAATTCAATATTGAATTACAAGATAAGCTCTTGGTATGTTGTTCGTTTAGTAGGCTTTGCTTTGCTGAGCTCTTTTCGTTCTCCTCTGCGCTTCTCTTCTTCCATTATGTGAGGTTAGGTTCGCTTCGTTTCGCTGCTATGCTGTATGTTTTTTTTTTTTTTTTTTTTGTTAGGTTAGGTTCGCTTCGCTTCGTTGTGTTGCTGCTGTTGTGTTCAGTTCTGTTCTGTGATTTTTCTACCGGATTACAATTGTTTACATACACGACTGCACATTGTGACAGTTTCCACAGTTTCCATCGTTTTGCCGCGGCATTTGCAATTGTTGTCTGGGGCGGCTCCGCAACTTCCCTTACTCCCCCTCCCCTCCCCTTCCCATCCCCCTTATTCGCATCCATCTAAACAGCAGCCTGTCATGTCCTTTTAATCCCCTTTCACATACAGATGTAATTGTGCGTCTTCATGTGTGTGAGCGTTCTATTGACTGCCTTCATTTTTATACTCGCTACCCCAACGCTCAAGAGGGTGTAATAATCCGCTGGCAATGTTAGAGCTTTAAGCAAAAATTGCTGATTTTTTTTAAATAGCTAGATCTTAGGGATTACAAGTTCTGAATCTGTACAAATTTTGTGAGAACATCACAAGAAATTATTTGTTGATTTTCTAACAGTTTTGTAGAGTAATGTTGATACAACTCATAATTTTTATATTATACTAGAATTCCAGATTCCATTTTTATTATTTTTCAGTCTAATTTTTATTTGATTTTATATTTTCTTACTTTTACTGATTATTTTTAGTGTAGAATAGTTTAAATTGATTTCAATATATTTAGTATTTTTTCTTTACTGCTAGCGAGTGCTTTACAGTCGAGTTAGCTTAGTTTGCAGCCTTGTCACTTGTTTTTTGTCGTGTGTGTTTGCCAAAGGTATAAGTTTACAACAAGCTTGTAAATCCTCATCTAGTATGTGAGTGTGTGTGTGTGTGTATGTGCATGTGATTGTGTGTGGCTGCCACAATGTCTAACATTTCACTCGCTGCTCGTATTTCCATCTGCTGTTGCTGCCCCACTTTGAGCCCTTTTTCCCTGCCTTCCCTCCCTCTGCTGCTACTCCTTTGGTTTCCACATTTGCCAGTCGCAGTTTTCGCTTTATTTTCCACATGTATTTTTCCTCGAGTTTCTTCTTTTTTTTTACAATTTTCCGCTCTCATGGATATGTTGAGGGATTTCCCCATTATCAGTTGCACCGCAATAACTATTTAACTTTGCTTTTTTATTACTTTTCTACAGAGTTTTCGACAGTTGAACGGCAGTTGCAATGGACAAACAATGTGGCTAAATCGATAGGCTGCAGATATAGCTTTAAAAACATACAAGAACACATTCAATTATGCCCTGTAAATTTACTTTAAATTTAAAGTGGCGCCATCTAGCGAAACGTAGTTTGTGAAGCAGTGAAATCATTACATTATTAAATTTAAACTAGTTGTAGGACATTTAAGGTGTCATTTTTATACCCGCTACCCATAGGGTAGAAGGGTATTATAACTTTGTGCCGGCAGGAAATGTATGTAACATAACCCTGTAAAATATATATTAATGAACAGCGTCAACAGCCGCGACGATCTAGCCATGTCTGTGTGTCTGTCTGTCTGTCCGTCTGTCCGTATGAACACCTAGATCTCAGAGACTGTAATTTTAATTTTTTTCAACAGCATTTGTTATGTTTGCACCCAGATCAAGTTTGTTTACAATTTTTGCCCACGCCCACTTCCGCCCCCGCAAATCAAAAAAATCGAATAACAAGCGTAATTTTAAAGCTACAGCTGCGAATTTTGGTGGTTACAATAATAACTATAGTATTTTATTTGATTGCAATCAGATAAAAATTGTGGAAGTTATTAAAGAAATACTTTTGTATGTGCAAAAACGCCTACTTACTAGAGGTCTTAGTTGTTTTGGCTGACAATCTGGTATATTTTGCCGTCTATGGTATATTTTGAATGGGTGTGTACTATCTTGATATACTAAATATATATTTCGGTATATTTTTAGTATTTTCATAGTATGTTTGGTATATTTTGAGAATAATACCGCAATATTTATCTTTTATTCAAAATGGGTAGCGGGTATCTCACAGTCGAGCACACTCGACTGTAGCTTTCTAACTTGTTATTATTTGGAATTTAAAAAAATCGCAGACAATCATCCGACATTGAAATCTCTTATGCCGACAGAGATTCTAGTCCGAGACTCTAGGTTATCATGACTTGACCTCCCCGTTCAGATCTATTGAGCGGAGTCCACATCCGCTTCATATTTTCAATGACTTTAACGAAATAACTAAATTCAGTTCCAAATTCATTTTGTTTGCGGGCAGTCGAAACATTTAAAATGTGCAGAATAAAATTTAACGGAGTTTTCTTACTGATGGTCCTTCAAATATTCTTGGTGGCCACAACAACTGGAGATGAAGTGAGATCAAAGACATAATACTAAGAAGAATAAAGAGTGACTAAAGTGTATACCTTTTCTTCCTATCAGACGTATGAATCAGACCAAAAAACTGTAAAGCCTTTGCTTGATATTATTAGACAGGTCAGAAATGAGTTAGAACAAAGTGAAACTAAGGAAAAGCAGATAAGTAAATTAAATTCTGATCTTATGGAAAAATATCATGAAATTGTAAGAATTCATGAAACATTCAAGAAGGAGGCAGATCTATTAAATGAGTACAAAAACAAAGTAATCAAAGGGGAAAACGATTTGCAATTGTGTCAAAATAAAGTTGATAAATCTGATTTTGAAATTAATTCACAACATAATATTATTCTTAAATTAAAAGAACAACTAACAGATAAATCCACCAACTTAGAAAATTGTCAAGTTCAATTAAAATCTGTTAATTCTAAATTAATTGAAAAAGATGAAAATATAAAGAGATTGAGTGAGAATATTAAAAATAACACAGAACATCAGAAAACACTTGAATTGGAATTAGAGAAGAGTAAATCTATATTAATAAAGCATGAACATGATATTCAGTTATGTCGTTCAGAAATCAACGAATTAAATACGACATCAGAGAACATTAGAGAAGAACAGAAAAATATTCAATTGAAATTAACAGAAAATGAAACTAAGCTAAGTAAATCTGCGCTTGATAAATTAATTCCCACAACATGTCTCCCTTTCGGAGATTATTCAATGTCTCTGGCATAGGTTTATTCGATGTTTTATGCGATAGTCAGTTAGCTGGACCTGGATGGATTGTAATACAACAACGAGTTGGGGGAAATGAGAGTTTCTTTAGGGATTGGGCAACGTATCGCAAAGGTTTTGGTTCTTTTGAAAGTGATTTCTTTCTTGGATTAGAGAAATTACATCGTATCACGAGCTTGCAGCATTTCGAACTTTACATACATTTGGTTGATGAGGATGACAATACCTACAATGCTCGTTATGACGGCTTCAAAATATCTGATGAAGATAATGGATATTCACTGAGTTTGGGTAAATTCATTGCAACTACTTTTGGGGATGGCATGAGAAACACTGAAAACATGAAATTCTCAACATTCGATCACGACAACGACAACGATGATGATAATTGCGCAATCATATATGAAAGTGGCTGGTGGTACAATTATTGTAATACTTGGTAAATATTGCAAATTTTTATTTTCGAAGGAATGCATATAATTATAGATTTTTGATTGTTTCTTATGCAGTCATTTAAATGCACCATATGGGCCAGATCTATGTTGGTGGGACGATTTTAACAATTATATTTTATTTCAAGAAGTTAAGATGCTAATTCGTCCCAAAGAAGATGAAGAAGTGAACTGAACTGATGAGCTGAAAAGCTGAAATTCCCATATTTGACTCAATTATGTAATCATTTATATATAATTGATGCATTAAGAAATTGCGTTCTGAAAAATAAAACGATCGACTATTTCATGCAGCGATTTATTTTTTGAATGGAAATATTTCAGCTTTTAATACATTTACGTATTATTAATATGCAAACAGCAAATTTTATAGAAATTTAAAGTACAAATGATTTATAAAAGTAATTATACCCGCTACCCATAGGGTAAAAGGGTATTATAACTTTGTGCCGGCAGGAAATGTATGTAACAGGTAGAAGGAGGCATCTCCGACCCTATAAAGTATATATATTCTTGATCAGCGTCAACAGCCGAGACGATCTAGCCATGTCCGTCTGTCCGTATGAACACCTAAATCTCAGAGACTATAAGAGATAGAGCTATAATTTTTTTTCGACAGCATTCGTTATGTTTGCACGCAGATCAAGTTTGTTTCAAATTTTTGCCACGCCCACTTCCGCCTCCGCAAATCAAAAAAATCGAATAACAAGTGTAATTTTAAAGTTAGAGTCGAATTTTGGTATTTACAATAATAACTATAGTAATTGTGATTCCTGAAAATTTGGTTAAAAATCGTCGAAGTTATTAAAGAAATACTTTTATATAGGCAATCTGGTATATTGTGCCGCCTATGGTATATTTTGAATGTGGTACTATCTTGATATACCAAATATACATTTTGGTATATTTTTAGTATTTTTGTAGTATGTGTAATATATTTTGAGAATAATACCGCAAAATATATTTCTTGTATTCAAAATGGGTAGCGGGTAACTCACAGTTGAGTACACTCGACTGTAGCTTTCTTACTTGTTTTGTTTTTTGTTTGAATCTATGGTATATTTTAAATGCGGTACCTTCTTGATATATCAAAAATACTATTTGGTATATTTTAAGTATTTTGTAGTATGATTGGTATATTTTGAGAATAATACCGCAATATTTAGCTTTTATTTAAAATGGGTAGCGGGTATCTCACAGTCGAGCACTCTCAACTGTAGCTTTCTTACTTGTATGGTTTTAAATCCGGCACTGTTCTTCCATTTATTGGTCGAATTCATCTGTCTAATAAGAGGAAAATAAATACACTAATAGCACCTACTATAATACACTGCATTGTGTAATTATTATTACCTTTCCATCAACTGATGTTGCAAAAACAAAATTTTGTATGTATTATTAGTAACAAAACTGCAGAATTTATGTTTAGATAAGAAACGAATATGTGTAGATCATTTCTTAAATTACATTAATATTCAAGGTTCGACTGAAAGGATATTTACAAGATAATCATAAGTTTACTGAACTTTGCACCTCTATTGAAAGCGTCTACATCAAATCATACAATAAATGCAATATAAACTGATCTATTTCCATTAAATAAATCGCTGCATTAAATTGACGATCGTTTTATTTTTCAGAACGCAATTTCTTAATGCACCAATGATATATAAGATGATTACATAATTGAGTCAAATATGGGAATTTCAGCTTTTCAGTTTATCACTTTTTCATGGCTCCTTTGGGGCGAATTAGCATCTTAACTTCATTTAGTATACCGTACCAATCGTCCCACAAACATGGAATTGGTGTATTATAATGACTACATAAGAAACAACAAAAATCTATAATTATGTGTATTCGTTCGAAAATAAAAAGTTGCAATATTTACCAATAAAAACAATAATCGTACCACCAGCCACTTTCAAACTTGACTGCGCAATTAGCATCATCATCGTTGTCGTTGTCGCGATCGAATGTTGTAAATTTCATGTTTTCAGAGACTCTCATCTTATCCTTAATAATAGTTGCATTGAATTTACCCAAACTCAGTGCATATCCATTATCTTCATCAGATATTTTGAAGTCGTCATAACGAGCGTTGAGGGTTCTTCCATCCATTTCAACCAAATGTATGTAAAGCTCGAATCGCTGCAAGCTCGTGATACGATGGATTTTCTCTAAGCCAAGAAAGAAATCACTTTCAAAAGAACCAAAACCTTTGCGAAACGTTGCCCAATCCCTTTCGAAACTCTCATTTCCCCCAACTCGTTGTTGTATTACAATCCATCCAGGTCCAGCTAACTGACTATCGCATAAAACATCGAATAAACCTATGCCAGAGATCTTGAGTTGATGAACTCCTGGATTTTCACCGAAAGGGATGCATGTGGAACTTAATTTATCAAGTTCATATTGACATAACTGATTATCCTTTACTTTATCTATTAACTTAGTTTCACTTTCTGTTAATTTTAATAGAATATTTTTCTGTTCTTCTCTAATATTCTCTGATGTCGTATTTAATTTGTTCATTTCTGAACGACATAACTGAATATCATGTTCATGCTTTATTAATATAGATTTACTCTTCTCTAATTCCAATTCAAGTGTTTTCTGATGTTCTGTGTTATTTTTAATATTCTCACTCAATCTCTTTATATTTTCATCTTTTTCAATTAATATAGAACTAAGAGATTTTAATTGAACTTGACAATTTTCTAAGTTGGTGGATTTATCTGTTAGTTGTTCTTTTAAAGAATTAATTTCAGATTCAGATTTATCAACTTTATTTTGACACAATTGCAAATCGTTTTCCCCTTTGATTACTTTGTTTTTGTACTCATTTAATAGAGCTGCCTCCTTCTTGAATGTTTCATGAATTTTTACAATTTCATGATATTTTTCCATAAGATCAGAATTTAATTCACCTATCTGCTTTTCCTTAGTTTCACTTTGTTCTAACTCATTTCTAACCTGCCTGAAGTAATCGAGTAAAGGTTTAACAGTCTTGTAGTTATGAAGCCGGCACTGTTCTTCCATTTTTCGGTCTGATTCACAAGTCTGATAGGAAGAAAAGGTATACACTTTAGTCACTCTTTATTCTTCTTAGTATTATGTCTTTGATCTCACTTCATCTCCAGTTGTTGTAGCCACCAAGAATATTTGAAGGATCATCAGTAACAAAACTCCGTTAAATGTTATTCTGCCCATTTTAAATGTTTCGACTGCCCGCAAACAAAATGAATTTGGAACTGAATATTTCGTTAAAGTCAGTGCAGCCGATGTGCATTCCGCTCAATAGATCTGAACGGGGAGGTCATGTAATGATAACCTTGAGTCTCGGCCCTAGATTCTCTATCGGCAGAAGAGATTTCAATGTCTGATGAGAAGAGATTTCAATGTCGGATGATTGTCTGTAATTTTTTTTAAATTCGAACAAATAACAAGCTAGAAAGCTACAGTCGAATATAAGCAACATATTGCAGTAATAATCTCAAAATATTAAAAAAAAAATGTGTCGATCGGGATTTGAACCCGAGCACCAACCTTGCAACCTTTCACTAAATCCAACACAGCCATTATGCAGGTGCTATTTAACTCTAGCCATCTAAGATAATCATCAAAATCAATGCGCGCTTAGTTCTTACTTCTGTCAGCTTGAAAGGGAATAAAAAAATATAAACCATTAAAAAAAAAAAAAACAAAAAACGACCGGGCCTCGAACTCGGACACCTCAACATGTTGAACTTTACCACCAGAGCTATCGCAGTACTTATGAACCCATATTTAACTCTAAGCATCTAAGACACGAGCAATTGTTGTACACATACCAATATAGGCGCGCATGTATATATGTACGTATACGCATTCATACAATACATTCATACAATAATAACTATAGTAGTTGTGATTCCTGAAAATTTGGTTGCGATCAGATAAAAATTGTATTAGTTATTAAAGAAACACTTTTGTATGGGCAAAAACGCCTACTAACTAGGGGTCTTAGATGCTTTGGCTGACAATCTGGTATATTGTGCCGTCTATGGTATATTTTGAATGTGGTACTATATCGATATACCAAATATACAATTTGGTATATTTTTAGTACTTTTGTAGTATTTTCGGTATATTTTGAAAATAATACCAGAATATTTTGCTCAAAATGGGTAGCGGGTATCTCACTCTTACTTGTTGATAATTGTTCTTATACTAGCTTAAACATCTCTCTTTCAATTTAAATGCACAACTTGTTTTTCGCAATTTTATTTTTCAGCATCACATTTGCCCACCAAACAGTTTGACAAGCACTGCAGTTGCGTGGCTCCCTCTCTTTCTCATTCTTTCATTCACTTTGCTGCCGTTGTTGTTGCATTATTTTTATTTTCTATGCAAATTTAATTAAACGGACGTATTTGCCATTGCTGATGTTTAGTTTGTAAACCGAGCTGCAGCATAAGCAAGAGCGAGACAAAAATATTGTGGAGCAGTGGCGAGTTAATTAAGTTGAGCCAAAGCTGCGTACGTTGTAGAGGAGGAGGTGTGGAGAAGAGAAGAGGGGCAACAGCAAAAAAGGCAAAAGGGTTAACCAGCTGAACTCAAACAGTTGTCAGCTTTGCATTAAATTGAATTATGATGGCAAGTGCAGAGCACCCTGTATGTATGTCTCTTTAGCTTGGACTCTCTGCACGTCTGTTCCTCTCGCTCTTCCTCTTCATCTCTGTCTGCCGCTCTGTCAATGGTAAAGTAAGGTAATTCGATATGATGCCGCTTTAAATATTCTCTTTGCGCTCTGTTGTAGCTGCCAAATTAATTACAGAGCGCTGCACCAAAACGGATGAACGGATTGATGGAGCTGCAAGCGGTTCCAGTGAAGAGCGGAAAGCGGAGAGATCTGCTTGCTGTCAGGCAAAACCAACAAACGGAATGCTTGAGCTTTGCAAGAGCGGCGACTCAAGAGAGAGAGAGAGCGAGAGAGCAAGAACAGCTACGCCCTTTTCTAGCCGGATTTCCACTTCAAATAAATCAAAGGCGATGCTCGACTTGCAGTTAAGCATTAAAAAATTCTACACTCTTTTCGCCTTGTTGATTCACCTGCTCTGCATTTACAGGGTATGCGAGCAGTTCATACTGTGCATTAAACGAGAAGCAAATGCGGAAACTGGCTTTGGTTTCATCATTTAAACTTGATTTAGCAAGTTCTCGATCTGTTTTTGGGGGTATAGAATCTTCTGATTTATCTGCTTACTGCTTCTTCTTCTTCTACACACAGCTGCTGCCACATCCTTTGTCCGCTAAGCCTTTGTCTACGTTTTATATTTAACAAAAAAAATATATTGCCGATCAAAAAATGAGGCGTTGACAATGCAAACAATAAACACAAAAGACGTTCACAGGCTGTGAGACGACAAATAAAGAGGACAATTATTACAGCAATGAGCTATTGAGTTAAACAACTATTATACTTAAAACATTACTTTACTAAACCCATGAAAATTGTGAAATTAAAATTTTATCAATTAAGCTAAAAATTTAAAACATCTTTGACAAATTATAATCTAAAATACTAAAAATTCAAAGAAAAATATTCTATTTACTTTAAGATAATTTAAGAAAAAAGAACTTTCCATTAAAAAAGCGTATGAAGCTGTTGCTTATCCTCAAATGCAATCCACAATGATCCACAATCCATAGCAAATCACAATCAAGTTCCTCTTCTTTTTAACTTCAGACCTTTCCACAATGCGTTCTCATTAAAATAGTCGACCGCCATCATTCATTTACATACACACACGTATACACCCATACTACATGAATATGCATGTGTTTCGTCTTGTATTAAAGGCGTATCGAAAGCTCTCTTTTCGCGAAGCCGCGCTCAGTTATTTCGAGCTTGTTCTTTGCCGGTTTCTCTCGTTGTTGGGTTGTACTCGCTAGCAAGTATTTTCCAATTCTTGTGCAAAACGCAACTTGAAATTAAATGCGCAGTAAATTACGCAATTTTATGCTTCGTTAAGTTTTGCTTGATTGTTTTTTTTTGTGTCTTTCAGATTTCTTTTCTTTGCCCTATCAAAAGAACTGAAAATGAAAGACAAACAACAACGACATTTTTGACAGGCATTGCATTAATTGCGCATAGAGGAGCTGCTCAATCATGCTCACAATAATAATCATGCTGCTTTCTACCCTGCATGAGAAACAAAAACAACTTCAAAGCTTCGCTGCTGCACTTCTTTGCAGTCTCTCTCTCTCTTTTTTGCTCTCGCTTTGTGGTCCTACCCCAATAATGTAACGGGCAACAACATTACCGCAGGGTAACAGAAGCTGCTGCTGCTGCTGCTGCTGCTGCAGTTGCACTCGGAGACCAAAAAGACTTGCATAACAAATTCTTAATTGTGCAACAGACTCGCAATGCTCTCTGTCTCTCGCTCTCACTCACGCACACTTGCTCTCTCGCACTGGCTCTCTCTCTTTCGCATGCAATCTCCGTTCACATTGAAAACTTGTCCGTCGTTGTCGCCCTGCAGCTTTATTGCGGAAATATGTCAACGCAGTTGCTTGCTGTTGTAGTTATAGCTCTTGTTCTTTGTTTTGAAGTTGAAGTTTGCTGGCTGCGGTTGGTTTAGGAGAGCTTCACATACACACACACACACGTGTGCAGCGACATAAAAGCATGTCACGCATAGCGTAATTTCATGTGACGTAAATACGTAAATGCAAAAATATGTTAAAACTGACGTAGATGAAAACAACAAGCACAACAACAACGTGTACAGTTGCTGTTGCGCTCGCTTTGACTGCAGGGTGGAGGATGCTAACGATGTGGGAACTCTTCTAAGCAGTGCAAAGCAGCGCTAGAAAAACGTAATGCAAGAAAGGATAAGCAGTTGGGATTGTCATTTAATTGAAATATTCAATGGATCATTGGATAATTATTAAAATACTATTCATTAGTAAAATTAGTGAAGAGAAGGAATACATTTGACCCATTTTAAAGCAAAAGCATAATCACATATCACACAATTACAGAACAATAAAACTAATTACATACAGTAAACCAAGTAAACACACAAAATAGATATGCAAAAATTACCCATCAGCAAATGGGCAGCACTGGAGGTATAATCAAACCACAACACCCATTATGCAGATTGGCTACATGTGAATCACGCATGCAATACTTATCGCTGTCAACCTACAACGGCTTACGGTATAATAAACTGGAGTAGCGACAACACAGCAGAATAACAACAATAGCAATTGTAACTTAGCGTGAGAACTTTGCAGGCAGCCAAGAAGCAGTTGTTGTTTTCTGCGTTAAGCAGTGCGACTGAAACAGGAATAGTCAAATTTGTATGGGCTGCACTGCAGGAAAAGCTACTGGGCAGCACTGTAGCCAAGCAGTGTAGCTGATCTAGGCTGGCCACTTGTGAGAAATGCTGCCAGTCATCATAATGGCTTAAAGTTAATGGCACTGCTTTACACATGTAATCGTATACTCAATATGCATGCAAAGAGTTTGTTGACAAATCGCACACGCTGCTTTGCCTCCCTGCGACTCCCTTCCCCCACCGTTTAGCGACCCAAGCAAGTACAGTTACCATAATGACGAAATATGAGCATAAAACGAGGCAGTAAACAACACAATGCGAAGAAGGCAACAAAAGAAAACCAATTGAAAACTTGGTATAATTTCCGACATGTCAAATTGCTGCCAACTTCAACTTAACGGCAATTCTCCGCACACAAACAAAAAAAATTATTATTATTGCCGAGTTGTAAAGTAAACACAGTAAGTTGTTCAATTAAGTTGAATGGCGGCGCACAAGAAATAACCGAATAAAAGGGAGTGTAGGAGAGGGGGAAAGTGGGGATTTGAAGGAGCATCTATTGAAACAGTGTTGAGAGAGAGAGAGAGAGAGAAAGAGAAAGAAGGAGAGATTTAAGATTGTTTTGTATTTTATTTCTTATTAAATATAACAGTTCTTTAAGTTTTAAAGTGAATTAAATATAATTATAAATTTAAAAGATGCCAAATGAATAAAGATTTTTGAGTAGAAGGCTAATATAAGAGAAAACCGAAAATTTCTTTAAGATGATATTAGTTTCAGACTCAATTTTTCTTTAGATAAGTAGAAGCAAAACTTTATAAGAAAGCAACAAAATATCCAAGTTTACATTTTAATCGCTCTTATTATATTCATGTAACATTTTAAATAAATAAAGAACAAATACATTAAAATTTAAAAGTATTTTTTGTAATATATTTTCTTTTTGTTTTTATATAATTCCATGATCGATTAAAATAAAATATATTAAATAAATGATTTCACTTTAAAGGTGAATCGAAAAAACAGTCAAATAGCATTGCATAAGGTGTAAAATAAATTTGTTGAATCGCATATAAAATGATTGCGACTCAATTGAGGGAGGTGCGACAAGAGAGAGAGAGAGAGAGAGTGAGTGATCAGAGAGAGAGGGGGAGGGGCAGGAAGCCTTAAGTCTTATCAAAGCAATGCGGGGCCAAAAAGTTGAGGAGTCAAGCAAAGGTCTCAGCTATTTTTAAAGCGCCGTTAAAACAAAACAAAAGCAACAAAGCCACAAAACGAAGACGAAGAAGAAGAAGAGAACAACAAATGAAGCACGCAAATATTGAATGAAGAAAGAAAGAAATAAAAAAAAAAGTGCACAAGTTTTGGAAATACAATATATATAAAATATTTATAATGTACATAAATACAAACATACATACTACTTCATATATATTACAGTATTTTCATAGGATGCGTCACTTTCTTTTCGGTTGGGGTCAACGAACCCAATATAAACGGACTTCACGACTCCGAGACTCGTAGTTGACTCTATGAGTAATAAACGGGGCCGCAAATACTGAACGACTAAAAAGCGCCTCATTGGCAAATATTTGCATTCATTTCGAGGCGGACGCACGCCGCTAACAACAACAACAACATCAACAACAACCACAACAACATGAGCAACAAAAAAAATAATAACAATAACACACACACACAAAAAAAAGAACATAAACAAGAACCTTAAGTTATGGACGGCAAAGTCGAGCATTTGATTCACTTACCAAAGTGACAAATGTAAGGTATTGAAATATGAAAAAGGAAAAATTTTACTATACAAAATTCGCCTTTTTTTTCAATTTATCACATATATAATTAAACTAATTAGAATATTTTAACTATATATGTAATATTACAACTATATATGGTACTCTAATATTGAGCTATTTCTGATATAATATATATCAAAATATCAACCGAAAAAGTAAATTTAAGAAAAAAACATTTCAAAATTGTTAACACAAAATGTTCAAGAAATGTAAAAATAAAAAATATTTTAATTGAAGAAAATAAATAATGAAAACATTTTAAAAATTAATACAAAAAAAAATATATATATCCAATATGAAAATATTAGCCAAAAAATAAATTTGAGAAAAATTCATTGCAAAATTCTTAAGAAAAAATGTTCAAGAAATGTAAAAATAAATAAAACCTTTTTAATACAAAAATATATATGTCGAATTGTAAAAAAAAAATATATATATATAAATCTAAATTAAGCCCAACTATATTAAACTATATATCTGAAAACTGAGATCTTTTAAAAATGAAATTTAAAATGAATAAGTAATGAAGAAACTTTAACATTCCTATTAAGGAAATAGTTCAACATTTTCTCTGATTTTTACAATAATTAATTCTATAATTTATTGGCTCAACATATTTCTTCACTAAAGTATAATACCCTTAGGGCATAGAGTATTCGCAAATTTGAAAATGCAATAAGGAAATGCGCTTTGGGTTCGGCAACTGGACATGTTTATGTTATGTGGAGGCCTCTCTCGATTTGTGCCAAATAAGCAGAAACAAAAACACACACAAAATACGCTGATAAATTGCTCATTCTTAACTTCTGCTTAACAAGTGCGTGTGTGGGCTGGAATGGGGTGGCAACGACTACGAGATACCCTACAGATATGTAGTAGAGCAAAAGATAAGCAAACATTCACAAATTATTATAATCTTCAATATAATAATTAACAAGTTGCATACCTTTTGTATTTATGAAATTTTCATATATTTTTACTATGTAATCTTTAATTTAATAAACTTGTAAAGTTGCATAACTTTTTTGCTTGTGTAACGATTGTGCTGAAATTTTCAGAATATCTAGAATAGAGCATTTAAAATGTCGTATTGTTTCCTAAAAATTTCTCAAATAAACTCCGATGTGATATCAACACTTCTGCTGGGCTCGTTAAGATTTTTACAGGAATTGTTAGTGGTCGAGACTTTTGGCTATAAAGACGAAGAAGCAAACAAGATCTAGCACAACAGCAATTGCCTGCATTAAAGTGTTGAATGTTTTCTCAGAATGCGCGTCTGCAGTTGGTCATTCTACTTCTTCTTCTTCTTCTTCGTCTAGTACTTCTTATTCTTATTGTGCTGTGGAAATGGGGCAATTACGTTTTTTGTGGCTCGTAAACAGAATGTATGCCAGAATTTGGTATTTTGAAACAAGCATTGCAAGTTTGTCCGAATTGGCTGTCCTTAGAAATGGACAACGACAATAAAAGTAAGAAAGGAAGATAGGCAGAGAGAGAGAGAGAGACGGAGAGACAGCTAGAAAGAGAAAGAGAGCTAGACGCGCCCAGCAAATACCTCAATAAAAATGAAATGTGCCTGATGAAAGTGCTGGGAAATTAAATGGAATTGCATTAGGTGATTAAATGCGATTAACTGCACATACTCGTCACTCTTCACTCTCTATCTCTCCTTCTCTTTCTCTCGCGATGTGATGCTAAAAATGCACAGCGAATGAAAGTAAGTGAAAGTGAAGGGTTAATCGAACAGTTGCAGAGATTTGTACGATGGGAAAAAAGCCATCAAATTATAGGCTAACTTTGATTGTATCTGCATTTACAAATATTATTTGCTTTAACAGTGATTTCTACTTTTGTCTTCTTTAATAAAATGAAAAGTGCAACTCTTTTGCGTAAGTCATAGGATTATAACATAAATGAATTGGTACAGATAGAAATGAAAAAAAAAAAACAATTGGTTGACAAAGGTGTGAATTGACTATTTAAGTAGCTCACATCATATTTGCATTTCTAAATATTTTGTTCACTCCTTTTTTTTTAATAATAAAGAAACTTTGTTTTTCTTTATAAATATTTGACTAAATTGTAGATTTTTCCATTTAAATAAAATCAGTTTTTTACCGGAAAACTTTTTGGCTTTAAGTCAATACTATTGCAGATAAACAAACAAGTAAAAAGTTATACTCGAGTGTGCTCGACTGTAAAGTACCCGCTAATAATTACGAGTATTATTCTTAAAATATACAAAATTAATATGTTACAAAAATACTAAAATATACCAAAGGTTATATACAGTATATTGATATATTACTAAAGTGTGGTATTATACTTAAAATGTACCAAATTGATATACCACAAAAATACTACAATATACCAAAGGCTATATGTAGTATATTAATATATTACTAAATTTAAAATATACCAGAATGTCAGCCAAAGCAACTAAAGCACCTAAAAAAAACAGTTTTCCCCATACAAAAGAATTTCTTAAATAACTTCTACAACTGTGTTCTGAAAATGTCGAAATTAGTTTCCATAAAAGTTTAATAAAAAGTCCAGCTAAATTTAGGCAATATTTCGCAATTGACAACTGTTTTTTTCAAGAGTTTCCGCTCTTATATCATAGAATAGTTTAACATAAACTTGGGATCATTTAATTTGCAGATAAAGTAGTGAATAAATAAATACAGTAAATAGCAATAGCTGTACATTAATTAACCATTGGCGACTGTTGACAAGAGTTTTGTGGCTAAAGCCGAGATGCGATTACAATTCCAATTCCAAAGCAAACTCTTCGCCCTTGTCAGTTGGATTGTCACAGAAAAAGAGATTAATCTGCTGTGTAAATATGCCGCACGTATTTTAGCACCCACAGATTTTTGGCAGTTGACCCCTCGAACCCACGATCCCTTGACCGTCGACAACTGTGACCAAAAGTCAGCTTAGAGAACAGAACAGTAGAGAACAGAACAGTAAACGAAGTGAAGAGAGCAATTTCTTAATGCTTGTCCGTTGGTGACCGCAATTAATTTTCATTACAAGGCAATAAGCAAAATTAAACACGAATCAAGTAGTAGATAAAAGTGTGGGAGGGAGACAGAGAATGACAGAGAAAACTGTCAGTTGTGGAATCGCAGAACGTGTTGACATTAACAATTTATATTGCGAGAGTTCTTTGCTCTGATTCTGCAACTTACGCTCATATTAATCATACGACATGGAGGCTGTCCACAAGACAAATGCGTAAACGTTTAAGGCTGCTTACCTGTAATGAAAGAGAACGAAATAAAAAGACAATTAGTTTGCTGTTTTAGTGCGTTTTAATTACGAGAAGCAAGTAAAATACAATTAAAGCCAAGTAAGGTTGAAAAATTGTATGGGAAAAACTATTTAAAAAATTGTATTCACAATTAAGAAATAAATTAACCATTTTAATGAATAAATCGAAGCGTAAAAAGGAACTACCTTACTCTTAGAGACACTCGCTACACACAAAAACATACTTAACCCTGAAAATCAAACAAAAATAATATAAATAAAGCACACAAAACATTCACAAACAAGCAAATAGCATAAACTGAATGTCTATTTTTAAACTGTTTGAAATCAAATTGAGTGATTTGAATGGTCTCTCTCTCTCTCCCTCTCTCTTTGGATTATTCAAGAAATTAGTCATACTCATTTTGAGTATATTCATGAATGTGTACTGAGTATGTTTTTATTTCTCTGCTTGATTGCCAAAAATAAATCATTGAATTTAAATATAACTGCGTGAACTTGAACAAATCTCCAGTTGGCTCATGGACAAACTATTTTCTTGTGATTGTGCTGTGATTGACAGCGGCAAAAGGTGTGCTCAATCAACTTGATTGAACTTGATTGACAAGCAAATAAAAAAGAGATTGAGAATATAATTGTTTGAATTTTATCGATTGAAATTTGATTTAATTGATTGACTTGTCTGTCATCAATCAGCATGATTAAACACTATTAGTTTAATTTGGTAATTATATTAGTTTATGAATGTAAAGAAATTGATCTAAAAAGGTTTTAGACTTAATTTTCCTAAATGGACAGTATTCAATCATGTTGATTGACAGCAGGAGAGCAGAAAATATTAATAATACGAATGAAACCAGGATAAAGTTTATTGAAAGAAGTATTGACAAGCTTATTGAGTAATTTGATATCAAATAGAATGACTCCTGTAAATTTAGATATTAATGATCGATTATCGATTTAACATCAGGAGGAAGTTTAGTGAAAACATGAAAGAGTTGTGCTCAATCAACATGATTGAATGATGTAAAGCAAATTAATTAGTCTGAATTAATCAGACTTTTGATTTTAAGAAGCATATGATTGTGATAAAGGCCTGTTGATTGACATACTGGCTGTCAATCATCATGATTGAAAGCTATTAATTGAATAGATATGGAAGTTTAATTAATTTTCAATTTATTTGAATTCCATAAATTTTATTCTTTGCTTATGTCAATCAACATGATTGAACGCTATTAACTTAGCAGTTCAAAGAATTAAATCAATCAAACGAAATTCCAATATGCTGATTGATTACAAGGTAATAGTTTTAATAAGCAAAGGACAAGAATAAAGTTTAGAAGAAAAAGTAAAGATAAGCTGATTGATCAATCAATCAACATGAGTGAATGCTATGAATTGAAAACCTATTGATGAACAAGTGATTGATGAACAACTTAAAAGCAAGCTGAAGTTTAGTGAATAAACTAAAGAGAAACTGTTAAAGTAATCTTGTGAAAATCAGCTTGATTGATGGCTTGAAAGGTTAAGAATGAATTGAGCTGCGTGTTTGCTGAGAATTCATCATCAACAATTGATTGCTTTGAGTTCAATCAAGTTACTGCTGCTGCTTGTCGTAACATTAAGTGAACTGTCGATTGACCGATTGACTTCCTTGTTTATTATATTGCCAATATCGGTCAATGGCAAAAGTGTCAATGCCATTGAACTGCAGATTGATAAAGACAACTGAAGAGAGAGAGAGTGAACATTGCTTGATTAGATACAGTTCACACACGCATTTGTGTTGGCCAAGTTCGAGCAAGTTGGCCAAGAGTTATCGCAGTTCATGTCCTGACTAAACGGACAAGTTCAATGAACCGCATTGCGAAAGTAAAAAAAAAGCAACGACAACTCAATTCATTGAGTTTAGTTTCGCGGTTCTAAAAGCTACTTAACCGCACAATATTTTGACTGCCTGAATGAATGACTGACTGACTAACTGATTGCTTGACTTTTTTGTTCCCTCTCAAAAAAAAACAATGAAAAACATGCTTCACTTTTTCCTTCTTTTTCGCCTTCGGAAATAGTTATATTTTTACGCGTTGACGTCATCTCAAGTACACGACGACAACGACGAAGCTGAAGCTAAAGCTGCAAACTAGTAAAACTGAAACCGAAAGACCTTCTGTCCGCCTTTCTGTCCGTCCGTCCGTCTGTCCGTCCGTCGCTCTTGGACTGGTTTACTTTACTTTGGGCCGTTGCTTCGCTTCAATTCGCTTAACTATTCGGTCCGCTATTACCAACTGCCTACTACTGTATATATATTATATGTTATGTATTTTACTCTTTGCTCCTCTCTTGTTTTTCCTAGTTTTCGTTTTTTTTCGTTTGCTGGTCTCACGTCAATGGCTTATTGCTTTGTGGCAGCAATTTCTTGAGTTCCTGTTCGATTGCTTTAATTGCGGCCACGTCATTTTTCGGTTAACACTCTCGCTTGGGTGTGTGTGTGTGTGTTGCCCACCTACTCAACTGTCAGTCAGAATCAATACAAGTGGGCCCAAAAGTACGAGGAGGTGTAAGAGGAGACGCGACCCTTTAATGATAATTGGGAATTGTCGTGAAATTATTTGTGGCCCTTCTCGAAGCGAGCTACGTAACTTTAATAATCTGTAATTTTATTGTGTGACTGATTGATTACCTGATTGACTGATTGACAGAGCAGTTAATAATCATAATAATGTTTTCAATTATTCTTTATATACATTAATTTAATAGTTAGTCTGCTTCAATTTTATACTTTTTTTACGGTTTCTATATTTTAAATTAAAATTACAATAGTTGAATTCATATTAATAACTTTAATGCGAAAATAAAAAGTTTTTACTTTATCATATTTATATTGCGTAATTGTATAACAATTAAATAATACAAAATATTAATGATTAAAATCAGAGAAAATTGTAACTTTTTATATCAAATCGTAAAATACATAATATAAATATGGTAAAAAAATTATTAAAATCAGAAAAAACTTCAACTTTTCATATTTTTAATCAATATCCAATTTATTATCATACAATTAAATGATAATTTTTATTTAATTGTATTCGAAAATTAATTCCCAGGAATAAATTTATTCACAAATTAAAGTCGATTTTTTTCTTATTTTAATAAGTATTTTAAAATAACTTAAGAATGTATGGGTATTAAAATTGAATTTTGTATAATATCAAATTTTATAATAATATAACAGCTCTTATATATGTAAGTTTAATCTAGAGTTAATTCCAAACCATAAATTTGATGATAATATGATAAAACATATCAACTTTTCTGTTTCTACTTATGTCATATTTTTGTACTGCTTTAAAATGAAATCAAATTTGCTGAGAACTTGAATAAATTTATTATTATGAATTATTATTTTTTTTTTTATTAAAAATCACTACAAATTCAATATTATAAATGTATTATAAATATCTTTTTTTTTTTTTAAATATAATTATAGTATTTTTGTTATTATGAAAATATAATGACAATTTTTAAAATATGTATAATCGAGAGTTTTTCAGAGTTAGATTTATGTAGAGTCCGATTATTTCTCCTTATTATTTTTTCCTTATTATTTTTTTTGCTTATCATTTTATGGACATATTTTAGCGCCTCTAATTCTATGTCACTAAGGATAACAATATGAAGTAAATTTTGGAAAATGCATATTCATTTTGAATATCTATTCATTAGCAAACACAGTGGCTGTTTAATTTGCTCATCACAGCGAGTTTGGAGGGAATCCCTGCGTTGGCAGCTGTGGGCAAACTCATTTGTCCCCATTTATAGCACTTTTCTCTGGCGATAAATCAACGCTGGACACACACACACACACACACACTTACACCCTTTATTCCCCCCCTTTATCTTGTTTGCCTACCAAACACGCATGTGATGAGCAGAGAGAGAGGGTAATAGAAGAGGGAGGAGAAGGAGAGGAGTGTGAGCTCATTGGGAGGTCCTTTTTGCTTTATTTCTATTCGGCTGGCGTTGTGGTAATTTAATAAATTGTTCATTTATCACTGACATGAGAGCGTTTTATTGGAGCATGTCCTTGCTGCCTTGTCCCCCCTCTCTCCCTCTCTTTATAGAGTACCGCTAGTCTATTATCCTGTCTCAGTGGAAATGTTCTCTGTGATTGCTCTGCCTTTTTTTTTTGGTTGTTATTTGTCGACATTCTGCAATTAATTTCATATTTTGTTTGTTCAAAGTTCCGTTCGTTTCTTTATTGCGTGAAGCAGTTGCACGTGCCACAAACTTGCGGCCACTTTAATTGCGGCAAGTGAACGATTAGCCGTCTAATGACACAACACTGAGTATCCCAACTTCTTATCGGTCACATAACGACCTCAAATGGAGGGGAAACTTTTACAGCATAATCAATATTTTACATCATCAAAGTGAACTTGCTTTATTCAAGTTAAAACATATTGGATAGGTGTAGAAATTACTTATTCCAAAAATAGAGAATACTCAAAGAACTATCTAAGAATGGATGAGAATAGTTTAAAAAGTTTCAAGAACCAAATTAAAATCTTTAAAATATCAAAGATTAAATTTAACAATTAAATTAAATTACATTAAACAGTTTTGTTATGCATTTTTTAATTTTGTTGTATAACTTAAACTTCTTAAGTTGGAATTTATTAATTTTATAATTTATAATTCAAGCTTTTCATATTAAAATTAATAAATGAAAAAAATTAGATTAATTTGTTACTTTCTTAGAAGTCGCCTTACATCAAAATTTAATGCTTTATGGAAAAGTAATTTAAAATTTTTATATTTATATATAAAACTAAGTGTTTGGAATATTTATGACAAACCCCAATTTTATTTATTATAAAAACCTGAACTGATACTGAATTTAGTATATTTATATTAAAGTAACACATATATATTTTTTTAATTTACAATGTACATTTCTATTATCTACTTTCTTTAAAAAAAAAATGATAAACAAGTAAAAATAAAAATAAAAATATATACAATGCATTAAATATACGACCTAAACTGTATCCTCCCCCTCGCTCACACACAGACAGTCAGCAGACAAAACGCTAAACCAAGGCTTATAAATAAAAGCACCAAAAAAGACCGAAAAGAATATTGCGGTATAAAAAGCTGACCACTATGTGCTGTTGGTGTGTGTGGTCATGTGTGTGTGGTAATGTGTGCGTGTGTGTGCGTGAGTATGTGCGGTTTTAGGCCTTTGAAAGTAGCATACATTTATGCGAATGGCAATTTCCATAAATGTTTAGTGCTATTAGAGAGCATGTAAATGGCGAAAGCAGAGGCAGCAGCAGCAGCAGCAACCGCAATAGCAACAGCAACGATAGCAGCAGCATCGGCCAATGCACTCTTGTCCTTCGATGTCTTCCTTTTCGAGTGTTTTGCCCCGTTGTTCAGTTCAACTCGACTCAACTTGGTTCAGTTGAGTTCGGTTGGGTTATTGTTGTTCTTGATGTTGTTGTTGTATTCATATTAACCCACTTCAGCCTCGCATACGCATTTTATTTGCATACATTTCAAACTCACAAACACACGCACGCACACACACAGAGTGAGAGAGAGAGAGCGTGCGTTCTTTTCTACTATTGTATTTGAACTCCCTCTCAAGCTTAGCCACTCCACACACTGACACACTCTCCTGTAGCTCTCTCCCATACACACATACATTCACCCGCACATTGCGTCGCTGTCGCTCTCTACGCTCGTAAAAGTGCGCTGAAAGCTTTAGCGGCGTCGACGCGCCTATTGTTTACGTTGTTTTTGCATTTGTTTCATTTGTTCTTACAAAATTGTTTTTTTGTTGTTGTTGTTGCTTTGCTTGTCGTCGTCTTTGACTTTGCGTCGCATCATTGTCGCTGTCGCTGTCGCCGTTGCCGTGACTGTTGCTGTCGTCTTACGTATGCATTGCCTCTTGGCGCTCTGCTTGCTGTCTTTGCTCTCTTCTGTCGCTGTCGCTGTCGCTGGCGTTGGCGCTGTCGACGCTGACGTCGCTGTTTTTGTTGTATCTTGATTTTGGTTTCAACGGTGAATGAACTCAGGACCTGCGTACGTTCAACCGTCCAAAAAGTGCTTGATTCTCTGCTTCTGCTTCTTCTTCATCATCATTCTTTCCATTTCGATTTGTGCTGCGACAGCATTTGTTATTGTTATTCGTACTATATTCCTTATATATGTTTAATAGTGCCTTGGATGCATAACACAGTTACAACTCTTCTCTCTCTTTCTGCTGCTGCGACGCCAACTGCGACAACGGGACCTACGATTGCGACAGCAAACTGTCCAACAACAATAATAATTTCTTATTTATTATCGTGTTTTTTTTTTCTTTTTCTTCTCTTCGTGGTCGCCTTTTAGGCATCAGCTTAAATCACAATTTCTTTTATCTCGCTTAGAAATTAGCGCAATATTTTACAGTCATAAACAAGGCCATTAAATGCCACGAACCGCTAGATGGCGCTAGTCAGGATGGCTCCTGTAATTAATTGGAATAACTGCTGTGCTTGCGAAGCGATTGTCCTGAAATTTGCTGGCTAACTAAAGTTTTGCTTAAAGTGTATGGAAAACAAACTTTAAAGTCTTAAATAGCAAATTGTGTTTTATATTGCGTTCTATCTGACATACAAAAAAAAGAACGAAAGATAGAAGACATACATACTACAAACAATTGTAACAACTGTAATTGTTAGTAAGTATCCTAATTAAAAATTTAAACCGTCAAAAAGAATTCTTTAACCTTTTGATAACGGAGTTAAGAATGTTGTTGATATACCATCATTATTCTAGTCCTTTATATAAAACCTCTATTATTAAATTATTAAAATAAATAAAAAGTACAAATCATTTTTCAAGAGTATAAGGTGAAACAATATAGAATATTACAATTATATTGTAAATTTACTTGCAATTATTTATAGTAGCAACATATTTCAAAAATAAACTGCAGTAGATTCCTACTCTATAGTAAATATAGAATAAATTGATATATAAATATCAGCAAAACACGTTCAGCCGTCCCACCACCCACCTGAAAACCACCCAAGCCACCCAATTCACCCACATGACAATTACATTTTGGGTACAAGAAACTTGCCAGCAATAAAAATTCAAGTTCAACGAATTCCACTCGCTGGGTAAATAACCTCAACTCGGGCATCATAGTCGACGTCGACGTCAACGGCGACTGCGACGTTGCGCTGGCGTCAACGTTTGGCGGCAACACCCCAAAAAAAGCGGCTGTGACAACAACAACAAACGGCAAAGGCAAAGCCAAAGCCAAAGCCTTCACGATATCCTCGAAATATTCACGCCCGAAAATCGTTCACAGAGACAACGAAAGAGAGAGCGGGAGGCAGCCACTGAAAGAGAGTGTGTGCGAAGCTGAGAGTGAGAGAGCAGCAGCAGCAGCAGAGATAACCTTGAACTTGAGGCTGCTGCCAAAAAGGAAAGGCGTAAAAAGAAATGTGCAAAGATTTCTTTTTTTTTTCCTATGTCGCCAGCTCCTCTTTTTCCTAAGCGCGACGCGTATTCAAAAATGTGTCGCAATGGCGAACGAAACAGACAGGGAAAGCGAGTGAGAGGGGGCGCCATCCACTTACTTCAATTATTTTGTAATGGCGCAAAAAAACGAGTACAACACAACTGTTGTACAACTGTTGAGTGACATTTTATTGGATAGCTTAATACTCTTTTAACGCATGTATTTGTAATGAAGGTTGAATTGATTTGTCAGCGAAATGTTTGTTGCTTTTGGAAGGGAAATTTAAGGCATATTTGAAAGTGAATTAGTAGGAAATTTGTAGGGAATTTTGTCAATATTATAAGATTTCATTTTATTTAGTTTTTTCTTTACAAAATTATAAAACATTTGTGTATTTGATTATTATTATTATGAGTGCTACAATTTTCATTAAACGCTTAAGACATTTTTTGACTTAGAAACTTGTTATGTATTTAAAATATTCTTATTAAAATACACAAGCTCAATGCATAAAGTAAACTTACAAATTTCATGGATTTTCAAAAGAATATCGAACGAATGTTTGTAACTTTTGCTTAGCAATTGAAAACTTTATTATAATACTAATAATAATACTATATTATTAACTTCTAGATGTAATATAAACTACAGAAAATTTCGATTTTGGGAAAATTCATAATATTTTTATGGAAATACTTAATTTCCTAATATTAGAAGTTTTAATATTTTTATTTAAAACACAAAAGCTACATTTTCAATTTCCTAACAATAATAATTAAAGTTTTAATATATTTGTTACTCATTATTAATTTTTTTTAATATAGTACTCAGTATTCTTTATTAATTATATATTAAAAATATTCTTTATTACTCAGCATTCATCATATTTTAATTAATATAAATTATCATACAAAATAATTGGTAATTTTTGGTATAATTAGTATTGGTATTACTTCATTAATTCGAAATAGATTTCAGAGACCAACTAAATTGTAAATTACTGAATTTGAAATTGAAATTCGATTTCGATAATAATACTATTTCATTAGTCAGTGAACACAAATTTTCCCAAGAAATTCAAAATAGATTTCAAAGACTAAATACTGAATTTGAAATTTGCAATTCCATTTTTGCAAGCGTATCAAATAGTCGTCTAATCTAAAGCAGAACTTCTTCAAATTGTATAGAGTAGTCTGCTTTTAGGCGCAGCTGCGTTTGAGTTTTACGATGTTTGTCTGAACACGTCGCTCGTCGGATATGGAAATGTTACATTTGAAATTGAGCAGGTTATATGATATACGTGAGGGTTTTTCATTTTCCTTAAGAACATTTTAAGCAGAGGTGGCAAGCTGAAGTAGAGTTAATAGTTATTATTAATGCCTTAGTAAGCGAGTTGTATTTGAATGCATACATAGTAGAGGTAAAGTATCTGACGGATATGATTTCCGGGAGTGTCGCAAAGCTGTTTTAAAATTAATACCACAAGCTGACACCAGAAGTAGAAGTAGAAGTAGATGAAGAGCTTAACGGTGCCCAACGGCAAATGGCAAATGGTGAACGGTGAACGGGAAAAGCAAGGCGACACCTCGACAATGTTGTTAATTTTGAGATTGTGGCAGATACAAGATACGAGATACAAGATACACGGCATGGCATAAGTGGCAGATACATGGCACACATTTGAGCAGCATTAATTAGTTTTGCTAATTACCACAGTAGCTCAGCGGATACAGCTAACTGACAGTCAGATACTTGCCACTTGCTTGAGATACAGCTAGAGTTAATAACTATATTACAGCTGGGTGGGTTGGTTGGCATAACTACAAACGTATCTGCAACATTATTAAACTTGTCTCTATTGTCACCGCACTTTTAATGACAACAATTATGATGATAATATTGCATGCCGATTGCGTCGCTTACAGTTACTTCACACACATTCTTTTTAGAAGCAAAGATACTTTTTTATCTTTGCTGTCAAACTGTCCCTTAAGTCGACAGCTTTTGAGTGAGGCAACTGCAAATGATGCAAATCAACTATTCAATGTCTGAATTATGCGATCAATGGATTATGTTTAAGCAGCAGCATCTTTTGTGAAAATGTAAATTTTTATTGAATATGTTCGGCTTTCAAAATGCTCATTTTTCATTTTACAATCTTTTAATATTTGCGACCTTCGATTTTGTTCTTTCTTTTAATAATTCTTTTGAATTTGAACTGTGAATAACATTCCTTATATACTTTTTTTCTTTTTGACTATGAATAAGAGAAGTTACAAAGCAAAGAATGTTTTCTTTATTCGTAGTAAATACAATAAAATTTTTTAGAAAATTCAATTAGTGAGCAAAAAATTGAATTTTATGGATGTTTTGTAAAAATTTAAAAATAAGTTGCAACTATAAACTATAAAATAAACTATACCTGTATAAAATAAGGAAAACAATAAATAATACTTTTAATTGTCCTTAAATTTTCAATTGTATCTAGAATGTATTCCTAATTTCCTATCTATAAAATTCGGTACCATTTTCCATACTTCTTTGTCTATTTTATGATAAAACGAATGCAAATTTGTGGTTGTATTTATTTTATATCAATAATAAATACCTTAAATTATTGCTTTTCAAGTAGAAATTCTTGATTTAAGAATGAAAAATTTGTATTGAGAATAAAAAATAATGAAATTTAAATAATTTTATGTAATCGTTGTCTCAATTTTACATACTTCTATCTATAATGTATATATTATAACTCTTGTTTTTTTTAAACCGAAACTAAATAAAGGAAATAATTTTTTATGCTAATTTCTTTGAATCTTTAAACTTCAAATTGTAGTGCTATGAACGAAAAAAGAAACTACCACAAAAAAAAACTTTTATAGTTTATAAATTTATATTTATTTTAGTACAATTTATATTTCTAAACTTTAAAAGTTTTGATTCTGGTTTTGTAGAACTAAACTTGTCGCTCTTTGTGAATATATGAATTATAGCATTTTTTTTATTGTAGGCAAACTTTTACTAGCAACTTGCAACACAATTTTAGCTGTCAACGGTTAAAAGGATGTCTTGGAAAATTAATGTTGCAAGCAGCAAAAATGCCCATAAACAAGAAACGAGCAAACAAACAAATTGAAACAAAATGCGAATTTAATTTTATGACATGAGAGCAGAGTGTTAAGTCATTTGTCAGCCAAAGCTAATGTAAGAGCCTGGCCAACAACATAGCATAACACTCTTGAAGAGAAAGAGAGAGAGAGAGAGAAAGAGTGGGAGAGAGAGATGCAGTATTAACGTGGCCAAGCGCACAACTTTAGTGGCTTCTAACGGTACGAGCCAAGAGAAAAATACCGTATGACAAGCCAAGCCAACAACAACAACAACAACAGTAACGGCAACAAAACGTGGCCAAGTTGCAGTTGCTAAGTGGGCGCGACAACAACAACTTTGTTGCATTCCTGACCTACTCTGGAAAAACTCAGCGAGACAAGAGCAAGCCAGAGCGAGAGCGTAAGATAGAGGAAGAGAAAGAGATAGAGAGAGAGGGGGGACAAACTGGGCGTCATTGGCTAAAGGATATGGCAAAGGCAACAAACAACAACCATAAAAACAACTTTGGCCCGTTGCTAGCCTCCAAAAGTAGTTAAACTTCAAAGCCGACAAAAGCGACAAGCAACAACAACAACACCAACAACTCCCCAAAGAGAGACATGCAAAAAACGAGTTTTCACTACTTTTGCCTATTTCACACAGCAACAACAACTACAAGCAGAGGACGCAACGTCGAACGACGAACACGAAAACAAAAAAAACGTGCCAAAAACAAAACAAAAGCAGCAAAGCAACAAAAATGCTGCCAAGGCAGACGAACGTCGAATCACAATTACAACAACAACAACAACAGCAGCAGCCGAAATGCCTACACACACACACACACACACACATGCACATGCATGCCTGCTTGTGTATTTGTATTCGAATTTGTTGTTGTGGCTTCGACTCCAACTTGGGCTTTGGGCTGGGCTGCATTCTGCGGTCGCGATGACGTGCGCACAGTGGAACTGCACTATGCAATTACTGCAGCAATTTACTCCTTGCATTTACGACTTATCATGCTAATTGACAAGAGTTATGCCACGCACTGCCTTGAATCAAAATAATCAGTAATAATGTAAAAATAAATAATATATGTAATATGATTACTCATAATACTTATAAAGCTGAAGTATTTATATTATTTAATTTTAATATCAAAATATAAATCAAAAAACTATAAGGCCAGCTTCTAAGTGTTAAAATCAATTAAAAATAATCAGTAATAATGTAAGAATAAATAATATATGTAAAATAGCATATAATTAGTCATAATACTTATTAAGCTGATTAATGTAATTTTTATTAGTTGTTCACTATTTTGTAGTATTTAAATTATTTAATTTTAATATAAAAATTTAAATTGAAAACTGTAATGCCAGCTTCTAAATCAATTGAAAATAATCAGTAAAAATGTAAAAATAAATAATATATGTAAAATTTCATATTGTTAGTCAAAATTCTTATTAAGCTGATTAAAGCTCGAAAGTAAATATGTAATTTTTATTTTGTTGTATGTATATTATTTAATTTATATCAAAATATAAATCAAAAAGCTATAATGCCAGCTTTTAAGTATTAAAATCAATTGAAAATAATCAGTAATAAAGTAAAAATCAATAATATTATATATGTAAAATTGTAAAATTATTAGTCATGATATTTATTAAGCCTATTAAAATTCAATAGATGAGTGAAATGTAATTTTCTTTGGCTGTTAACTATTTTGTAGTATTTATATTATTTAAATTAAACATTAAAATTTAAATTGGAAACTATAATGCTAGCTTCTAATCGTTCAAATCTATTTTTCTAATTTATTTGTTAACGTGTGTTGCTTGCTCTTAAAATATTATATAAATTGACATTTAAAATTTCAACCCAAGAAAAATATTTTTGTTTTTCATAGCATTTCAACATTTTGATACAAAATTCGAATAACAATGGTAGACATCATTATTATAGTTTCTATTTTAAGTTGAGGTGTCACTGTAATTGGTTGGCATGAACAGTTATTGTTGTTGTTACGTGTAGTAGTTGTTTTTGCCGATGCGCGCAGGCCTATAATCCAGTTTTATTGCTCTCTCTGTCTATCTTTCGCTTTCTAACTATCACTTGGCTGGCTCTCGCTCTCTCTCTCTCTCTTCTATGCATGCAACTTGAACAAGTTTACAGCTACAACTTAGAAAAAAAACATGTTACAAGTGCACGATGGTCACGTTGCAATGTTAGACATTCCTTCCCCTCCGCAACTTCATTTTTCAGCTCTCTCTCTCTCTCTTTCTCGCTCTAGGCAACTTCTCGCGACTAGACCCATAATTTGTTTCACAACTCTTGTCTATTGCCGCACGCTTTGGTCCCACTGTAAAATTCACTAGGCTGCATTTGCCGTTAGACGAAAGCTGCGCTGCTGCGTTTATGTGTGTGTGTGTGTATGTAACAATTTGTATGTGTGTTTGTGTCTGTGTGCCAATGTCGTTTATAATGAAGTTTCCTGTCGATAAAGTTTTACTTTAAATGCTGCATAGAGTGTGCGACAGAGACAGAGATAGACTGAGGTTGAGGCCTGTTACGAGTGCGTGTTTTGGCCAAAGTTTAAGGTGGGCTTTAATGACTGTTTGGGCCAGTTACTGTTATTGCAGTTGTTGTTGTTGTTGTTGTTTCAGCTTGTTTCTGCACTTGTCCAAAGTTGCTGTAGTTACTCGCATTTAGGCAGGAAATTACAATTGCATGTATGCTACACACACACACTTACATAATGTACATTTTATGTTTGAGTTCGCCTTGAGTTTGTGGCAGTTGCAAGTTGTATTGAAGTTGTAAACAGCTTGCAAATATGCACATAAATAAATCATTTATTGGACAAATTCTACTCTTTGCGCATGCAAGTTATTTAATTACATTATGCATTGTTTATTGTTCATGGTTTTATAAGCATTTTTCCAAAGTCTGTTTTCAAACGTCTGTTTAGTGAGGTTATGTTAAATTGCAAAGGTTTCTTCTGTTAAGTTGGGTTATGTTAAATAACATTTCTAAATAAAGCAATGTTAAGTAACATTTTCTGTTTAGTGAGCTCTGCTAGCTTCTTTAATGTCGTCGCTGTAAAGATTTATGTTACGTTAAATGCGTCTGCAATTAAATGCGTATACGCACTGTGTGTAATTCGCAGCTGTGGCCATGTTAGCAATTACGTTGAGATAACGTCTTAATACTTTACGTAATTAACGTTAATCTCGCCATTTATTAAGCGACATTTCGGCGAGCATTTTTGTTTGCAATTAATTTAAAGCTTACATCGCTGGCCATTACGTAACGTTAATCTTGGCATCTTCTTAATTGCATTACGTTATATTATATACATAGTTGTGTTTCTATTACAATACTGTCAATAAGCACATTACAAAGTGAGAACCACGAAGAAGCGACAACGACAATTAGCGCAAACAAAACACACAACAACACACAGCAACAACAAACAAAACAGCGAGCACGTGACGTAATAGGCTGTCAGCAAACAAGCGCGCAAACAACAAGAGAGCAGCACACACACACACACACACACAGCCGCAGCAGCCGCCCAGTAAAAGCAAAAGCAGCAGCAATTGCAAAACAAAAACAAAACAATGGGGAGAAAAAAACGAAGCAAAAACGAAAAAACAAGTCGCGCCTGCGTCAGACAAAACAAATTACACACATTTTCAAATTGTAACAAGATCAATACGGTCAGATAAGCAGAACAGAGGCAGCAGCAACCGGCAGCGACAGCGCAGCAGCAGCATAAAATCCTGACACATTACATTTGCAGTTGTGTAAGGACAACACAAGCAGCAAGCAGCAAACAGCACCAGCAGCCGCCCAGCATTGAAAAAGCGTCACCAAAACTTCGCTGCTCCCCCTTTGCACTACGCTAAAGAGTAAGCAGCGACGCCAGCAGCACAGTACGTAGTGAAACAGTGTGGCATTGGAACACAATGTCGACCCATTGCCATTTGTTTGTGTTTGCTTTGCTCCAATTAGCAAAGCAGCTACGCTCAGAGAGCGCAACTGCAAAATTCGCTCTCTTTCACAGTCGCTTCTCTTGCTTGCTCTCTCTCTCTCTCTCTCTCTCAACGCTTTGTCGCGCTGTCGCTGTGTGTTTGCAAAAACACAAAGTGCGGCAAACGTTTGCTTTTGCGCCTGGGTGAAAGCTTTTGCAACAACAACAGAGTTGGGAACCCAAACAGCTGCTCGTCGAACGCTTTGTCGCCATGTCGCTGTCGCGTTGCGTCGCCTCGCGTGTGTTTCATTGTCAGCCGCCCCATTCATGACAACGCTGTTAAAACGCCGGTTGGGATAGGGTTCTAAACTTCTCCCCCCTTTCCCTTCTCTTTCCATCTCTTTCCATGATGCGCGACGCGTCAGCTCTTTATATTTTTTTCCATGCTGTTCAATTCTAGCAATTATTTCACCTTGTCGTCTCCCATTGTGCTATAATAATGCAAATTTTCTAACATCAATTTTACTCAATTTCTTTCTCTCTCTCTCTCTCTTTCACTCACTCACTCTCACTATGCATATATTTGAGATGGCGTATTTTTAGCTTGCTTTTCTTGTCTTAACTTGGTTATTATTATTTATTCTTCAAATGGGTGTGGCAAGAAATGTTCAATTTCTTTGTAAAATCGAGTAACGGGAAATAAAAGGTGTGTGACCGCCAAAAATAATTTCAAGGAAATATCCTGTCAAACTTTGACGGAATGTAATTTGAACACGAATCGACGACTTGCATGCACATGAATCACAGTGTCTCACAAATATTTGTGGACGACCTCGAATTTTTGAATGAAATGCAATTTGATGAATTGAGTTTTATAATTTGCAATTATTTTGTATGTAAAAACTATTCAAATTAATTAAGAAACTCAAATAATAGTGAAGTAATAAATAATACATTTTTACCTCAAACAAAACTTCACATTTAAAAATGTAATATTATAAAACAGTGTTTTTTTTTTTCATTTTTGAAAAAAAATATTTAGTTCAGCATTTTATATTATTTTAAAGTTATGAAATCAGTTACAAGATTTGGAATTTACTATTATAACTGTAAACTATTTTAAATATTTCAATATTAGGGTGCAAAAAATATAGCAATACTCAAAGTCATTCATAAAACTGTAGCAAAATTTATTTATCTATTTTGTGTATAGTAAAACTGTAACATCAAAATGCTATTAAAATGTATCCATATAATTAAAAAGTACTCAACAAATCAGTTCATAAATCTTTCATAGACATTTTATTGATCTCCACAGATTTACGCTGCAATCATTTTTTCTAATAAAATTTGCATTGACAGCAGCTCAATTAAAAATGATTAATAAAAAAAAAACAAGTGTGAAAATTTTTAGTTTTTGTTTTTTGTATTTTTGCTTTCAGCTGAATCACAAGCAAAAGCAATTACTTTTATGGGCATTAAACATAATGTTTAGTTGGAATTATGATGATGACTTAGATGTTAGCTATTGTTGTTGTTGTTGTTGCTGTGGTAGTCACATGCTCCAAAGGTTAGGAACAAATCCCAGTTTTATGGTCGGGATTAGTTTCCAACACCAAATGTTCCAAATAAAACTGTCAACATTTGTTGTCAGAGTGAGAACAGAACATGTGAAGTGTGTGGATAGAATGGGAGAGGAGAGGAATGAGAAGAGGGAGGTAGATGGAGCACGTTCCTCGCGCATTATCACAATTTTAATGAGCTTCACTAGCGAAACGTAAGAAGTCACAACGACAACAACAACAACTACAGTAGTGTAAATACACACATAAACACAACTGTCAGAATGTATGCGTGTGTGTGTAGGAAGAAGCAGTGGCTAAAAGTTGTTTCTTTTCAACACGTTGTGTGCATAAAAACGTTCTGTGGCTCTCTTTGCCTCTGTGGTGACGGCAACTGCGACAGCGACAGCGTCAGCAACAGCAACAGCGACTGTGGCTACGTAGCTGGGACTGAAACGAATGAACGAAAAATGCTAACGAAACGCAAACGCAAAATGTCAATGTCCTCCACTGTACAGTTCAGCGCCACAATTGCGTCGCAGTTTTCGTAGGCAGGCACAGCTCCAAAAGCGCCAACGAGAAACGTTTTCGTTCTCATTCTCATTCTGGTTCTGCTGTTCGCTTTGCTCGCGGAACGTTGTGGCAAATTGTGAAACAGACTCGCTTCGCTTCGTTATGTTCTGTTCTGTTCTTATAACGTAAGCTGAAGTGCCATTGGAGTATGTGAGGTGCTCAAGAGAGTGGGACAGCATTGCTAGTGTGCGTGTCTGTGTGTGTGTGTGTGTTTGCAGTACTAAACTACGTATAGTTTAAAAACGTTACTCACTGCTCTCCCCTTCCCTCCTCGCCACCCTAGTTGCTATAAATCCACAGCAAATACAAATAATGTCGTTCGACATTTTCTGCTGCTTTTGCTGTTGTTGTTGTTGTTGCCATTGGCTTTGCAAGTTTTTTAATAATTGCCGTTATGGCCACGAATGAAAGAAAAGAAAAACTCGAGCTGACTTCTAGTTGACAATAATTTAATGAAAAACGGAAATGCCACCATAATGGATTTATGACTTGATAACAAACCAAAACGAAGCAGTTAAAAGAACTTCGGAATGCGTGCAAAATATTTCATTATAACTTGTTAAACAACTATTTTATTTGCACGTACAAGTTTGTTGTACATTGAATTTTGATTACTTTGCGTATTCAAAATCAAACTGACTTCATTTCGACTGCTTAACATTGTTGTAATGTTAAGTTCTTTCAATAAACAGCACTGTTTTGGCAGCATCTGTTATTTAAATGTTAGCCTTTTAATAAGAACTGCAATGTTAAGTTCTGTTGATTAACATTAACGTTCACTTCTGTTAGTTAACAGCATTGTTTTAGCTGCATCTGTTATTTAAATAAGAGGTACAATGTTAAGTTCTATAAATTAACATCAATGTTGAGTTCTGTTAATTAACAGCTCAGTTTTGAGTGCAACTGTTATTGATATGTAACGATTTTAATAAGAGATGTGGAATAACCGAGTTAATAAACAACACTGTTAAAAAAACCTAACGATTGCGTTTCTTAATTTAACATAATTAATGCAAATTAATAAAGATTTCCCATAAAGATTTCCTCAGATTTCTTTTCCTTTAATTTTTCAATCAGCTGAAGTAGAATATATCAAGTTTTCTCTTTTATGATATAAATTAGCAACCACTTGGCAAATATAAATATTTATATTTTATCATATTTATCATATACGAGGGTTGCTATTTAAGTTTCTGGCCTAGGTCACTTCTAGCCATATTAGGACCAATTGGCTATTTCCCAAAAAAAGTTTGGACTTTTATCAATAAAAGCTCCATACAACTTGTTCATGTACGAGCACGTTTGATATCGATAAACGATTAATCAAAAACTTACCTCGGCAGAAAAATCGAATTAACTCGTGAACACTTTTGAGCAAAAATTTTTCACAACTTTCGACTTGGATTATTACGACACGAGTGCACCGATGAACTTAAATCTTTATAAGGCGATGAAGTGCCATCCTATAGCCCTGTGAAATACTGGTTTAATGGATTCTATCGTGGCCGATGCTCGCTAGAAGACGAAGGTTGTGAAGGTCGTCCAAAAACGGACGTTGGGCCAGAAAACATTGATGCCGTGCGTGAACTGATAATGCTAGATCGACATGTGACATATCGTGAGATAGAGGCATCCTTTGACATTTCTTCCACCAGAATACATTCGATATTGCATAAACACCTGGTCGTAAAAAAGGATTGTTCTCATTGGATCCCGCACAATTTAACGATTGCTCAAAAAAAGGCTTGTGTGGATTGGTTCAAAGAAATTTTGAAAAAATACATTCCCTGTGCTTCAAAAGACATTTATAAGATGGTCACAGGTGACGAATCATGGATCTATGGTTATGAGCCCAAAACAAAACAGTAATCGACCGTGTGGGTCTTTGAAGACGAGCCAAATCCAACGAACCTTGTTCGTGGAGGAAGCACTATTCAGCAAATGGTCGCCTGTTTCTTCGGTAAAACTGGTCATGTGGCGACTGTTTCGCTTGAGCAATGTAGGACGGTCAATTCTGAGTGGTACACCATAATTTGTAAGCCTGAACTCCTTGTAGAAATTCGAAAAACGAACAAGAAAATATGGATCATTCCGCACCATGACAACGCGAACTCCCACACACCAGCTCAAACCCGCGCCTTTTTTTGCGGTCAAAACGTGGAATTCATGGGTCATCCGCCGTACAGCCCTGACTTGACTTCTTTTTATACCCGCACATCATCGAAAAAAGGCGTGGTCATTGATTTTCGATGTCAGAAGATGCTGTTAAAGTGTTCAAAAACCATGTTTTGGAGGTGCCTCAATCAGAGTGGAAAAAGTGCTTCGACAATTGATTTGAGGGCATTCAAAAGTATTTAAATCTTGCTGGAGAATACTGTGACAAACAATAAATCCATTTTTTTTTTATAAATATTCGCATTTTCATTATTAGGCCAGAAATATAAATAGCAACCCTCGTATTCTTTATGATTTTACTTACTACTTATGATAATCAAAAAACCAATATATAGAGGTACATACCTGGAAATAAAAGAAAAGATAAGAAATTAAAATTAGTTTTCGTAAATAATATTTTTTGTATTCCTAAAAAATATTCAGCAGGCTTAATAATGAAATTTCAGCAATTAAATATTATTATTTTCTATAAATTGTGAAACGTTTATTAGAAAACTTGATAACTAACATTTCAAGATGAAATTGCGTATACGCACTATAGTATAATATAAATATGCTATATATAGCGAGTTTTAATATGGTATTTTGAAAAGGAAGCCTTTGCTCTTGATATACAATTAAAAAAAAGAAAACTCTGTGAAGAAGTGATGAAAAAGAAACCAAGAAAATAGCGAGACCAATTGTTTGCCTCAGTTTGCTTCGCTTCGTGTTGTTGTTGTTGTTGCTGTTGATGTTTTGGTCTCAACACGTGTAATCAAACACAATAAGCCATAAAAAATTATCATGAAGCGCGACGTTGCATAAAAAGCTAATAGCGAACAACATTGCGTGGATGGGAAAAAGTGGAAAACTAAATACAAAAAAAAATAACAGTGACAATAAGTAAAAATGGCAAATGGCCACAACAACAAAAACAACAACAACATCAACAGAAGCTGCGACAATTGAAACGACAACAACAACAACAACAAGGACAACAAGGCAAAAAGGTGAAACCCGAAAATCCTTTGCCACACACAGACGACAACAACAACGACGTCGACAACTGGCGACAGGCGACTGGAGACGTGCGACGTGGCAAGTAGGAGGCAAAGGCGACGGCGATGGAAAGTGGCATAAATTAAGGTTCAGGCTCAACATGTTGTATACCAAACCAATACACACTCCCTCCCACACACACACACGCCTACAATCTACAAGTGTCGACACATACACACTCTGCACACTGGGGCGTATGCGTAATATTATGAATAACAAGCGAAATTAATCACAATACTATATTAATCGTATATTTCTGTTTACTTGTATTTTAAGAATTCTATTTTGATTTCCTATTCATATTTTTAGTATTTTATTAACTAAATCACATTCGGTTATATTTATAGTATTTTATTATTGTAAATCAAATTCTGGTATATTCAAAATGAAGTGAGTGTTGATTATTAAGTTTTTTTGTATTTGATTTGAAGTGTAATATTATTTTTAAACTTCAATTAAATGAGTTTGGTTTTATTAATTGAAATTTAAGTGTTAAGTGTTTACATTTAAATACTTATAGAATAAAACAAACAACAATATAAAAATACTTAAAACATAGTAAATGAGTTTTAGTTTATTCTTCGGAATTTAAGTATTTTTATAAGTTTATTTTTATAAATTAAAGAAGAAGAAGAAGAATAAAACCAACTCATTTCCTACATTTGAAAAATGTAAGCAAAAATGCAGAGATAAATCATTTTAAATTTTTCTCTAATATTTGAAAGTCGTATTTTCTCTTATGCTTGCAAATTTCAAACCAATATATTAGGTTGGCCAAAAAGTCTTGCGGTATTTCCGATAGGTGTCTTTGCAAGCGCGTAGTTCTAGTTCTATTTATCGAATCGGTTCATGCGATACCTTTTTGGAAAGCTCTTTTCCCGCGCTAACACGTGTTTGATTTATTGTTGTTTGTCTTGAGTCGTTCGTGAGTTATAGCGTCACAAACATGGAGCAAAATAAAGAGAAAATACGGCATATTTTACAGTACTACTACGATAAAGGCAAAAATGCAACTCATGCTGCCAATAAAATTTGTGCAGTTTATGGACCCGATACAGTTTCCATTTCCACCGCACAACGATGGTTTCAACGTTTTCGTTCTGGTGCGGAGGTGGTCGAAGATGCGCCACGGTCCGGAAGGCCTGTCGTCGAAAATTGCGATAAAATCGCCGAATTGATCGAAAGAGATCGGCATAGTAGCACCCGTAGCATCGGCCAAGAGCTTGGCATGAGTCATCAAACCGTTTTAAACCATTTGAAGAAGCTTGGATTAAAAAAAAAGCTAGATGTATGGGTGCCACACGACTTGACGCAAAAAAACATTTTTGGCCGTATGGATGCATGCGAATCGCTTCTGAATCGCAACAAAATCGACCCGTTTTTGAAGCGGATGGTGACTGGCGATGAAAAGTGGATCACTTACGATAACGTGAAGCGCAAACGGTCGTGGTCGAAAAGCGGTGAAGCTGCCCAGACGGTGGCCAAGCTTGGATTGACGGCCAGGAAGGTTCTTCTGTGTGTTTGGTGGGATTGGCAGGGAATCATCCACTATGAGCTGCTCTCCTATGGCCAAACGCTCAATTCGGACCTGTACTGCCAACAACTGGACCGCTTGAATGCAGCACTCAAGCAGAAGAGGCCATCTTTGGTCAACAGAGGCCGAATTGTCTTCCATCAGGACAACGCCAGGCCACACACATCTTTGGTGACGCGCCAGAAGCTCCGGGAGTTCGGATGGGAGGTTCTATTGCATCCACCGTATAGTCCGGATCTCGCACCAAGTGATTACCACCTATTTCTGTCCATGGCGAACGATCTTGGTAGTCGGAAATTGGCCACAAGAGAGTCCTGTGAAAATTGGCTCTCCGAGTTTTTTGCCAATAGAAAAGCGAGCTTCTATAAGAGGGGCATTATGAAGTTGGCATCTCGTTGGGAACTCGTCATCGAACAAAACGGCGCATATTTGACTTAAATCGCATTATTCTAACCAATTTTATGAACAATTGAAAATTCAATAAAAATACCGCAAGACTTTTTGGCCAACCTAATATTTAGATTTTTATACCCGCTACCCATAGGGTAGAAGGGTATTATAACTTTGTGCCGGCAGGAAATGTATGTAACAGGTAGAAGGAGGCATCTCCGACCCTATAAAGTATATATATTCTTGATCAGCGTCAACAGCCGAGACGATCTAGCCATGTCCGTCTGTCTGTCTGTCCGTCTGTCCGTCTGTCCGTCTGTGTGTCTGTCCGTCTGTCCGTATGAACACCTAGATCTCAGAGACTATAAGAGATAGAGCTATAATTTTTTTTCGACAGCATTTGTTATGTTTGCACGCAGATCAAGTTTGTTTCAAAATTTTGCCACGCCCACTTCCGCCCCCGCAAATCAAAAAAATCGAATAACAAGCGTAGTTTTAAAGCTGGAGTTGCGAATTTTAGCATATATAATAATAACTATAGTAGTTATAATTCCTGAAAATTTGGTTGCGATCAGATAAAAATTGTCGAAGTTATTAAAGAAATACTTTTGTATGGGCAAAAACGCCTACTTACTGGGGGTCTTAGTTACTTTGGCTGACAATCTGGTATATTGAGTCGTCTATGGTATATTTTGAATGCGGTACTTTATCGATATACCACATATACCATTTGGTATATTTTTAGTATTTTTGCAGTATATTTGGTATATTTTGAGAATAATACCGCAAAATATATTGCTTTCATTTAAAATGGGTAGCGGGTATCTCACAGTCGAGTACATTCGACTGTAGCTTTCTTACTTGTTTATTCAAGTATCAGGTAAGCTCATATATTCAAAGAAATAAAATAAAATGTTATTCAAATAAATAAATTTCTAAAGATTATTAAATATGATTTTAATTTATTAAAAATAAGTTGAAAATTTATTTTTGTGTTTTTCATTTGATATGATTCAAAAACTAATAATCAAATAATCATACTACATATTATAGTTATATACGTAATATAATAATCAATATTATGATTATCAATATTAATCATTATATTACAAATATTACTTATTATTATTTATATTTGTGTCTGAATAATTCTATAGCATTAATAATTCATTTGCATTTATTAAGCAAATTTCAATAGTTTTTGCCCCACTGTGACTGTCGCTGTGTCAATTTGATGATGTCCTTGCTTGGCTTCACACTCCTGCATCGTTCTCTTTCCCACCTCCGCATCGCACTTGTTTGTCCTTCACTGTTGCCAGGAGATCGTGTCCCTCCCAATTTCCCCTCTCTCTCCTCTTCTACAGTTTTCCCGCTGCCGTGTCAATAGCAATAGAAGGAGAGAGAGAGAGGGAGAATAGCAAGAATCGAGGCAGCCTCCTTCTAGTTAACATATTTTACAGTGCGTGCCATTTGCAGTGAAACATGATGTTTTGCTAATGCGACAGATTTACACGCCGCTTTCCATTTAATTTGCTTTATTTCCAGCAAACTCGTGACCCGCCCCTCGCTTTCTTCCTCTCTCTCCCTCTCTATCTCCTACTCTCCTTGGAGACTTGTCTCCTATATTTGCTGTCTGTGACAAATTGGTAATATCCTTGAAAAATGATATTGGCTCTGACAGCATTGAACTGAACACTAACCCTAAAATTACTTGTTGATTACGATTTCGTGATAGGTTCTAAGTTCTAGGTGTAGATAAGATAGAATAAGGTGCTGAACGGTGCCAAATTTAACTGGTTTCATTTGGTTACAACATTTGATTATAATTACCCAAAAAAAACCTTTTTTATTGTTGCCAAATTAAAATATAAAGTTTGGAATAGCAGCAAGCCAGCCAAGAGGTATTACTACTGTAGAATTAAACAAATTCAACAATTTTGTTGTGTTCAAAATAGTAGTGTACTGTAAAAAAAATAATTGATCTTTATTTCGAATTTAGTAACACATAATGTAATCGCTAACAGTTGAAATTTCTTTAATAAATTATTTTCTTATTAGATGAGGTTTATTTGGAAATAAATGCATTACTTCTTTATTAGACAGAATTTATAGATAGATCAATGCATAAACTCTTTCTTAGACTGACATTTTTTTAAATTGCGGTATAAACTCTTAAGTGTATGTTAAAATAATCGCAAAAAAGATAATTCACAAATTCTGTATGCAGCTGAATTTGTTTCAAAATAAATTCAGATATTCTTGAATGGAGCAAATATAACTGGTTTTATTCAGTTACAAAATTTCATTAAAATTACCCAACAAAAAGCTTTTTTTTTAGTTGTTGTGGAATTAAAATCGAAAATTTGGAATAGAATAACTAACTAACTTGATGTTGTGTGTCTATCATTGAGAATCTTTTTAGCTTTTTAAATCTATTTATAGATAACAAAGACAACAGTTAAGATTTCTTTAGTTAATAATCACTTTATTAGGTTGCAATTACTTTAAAATAAATGAATTCGCTTTATATTGGTTAGAATTTATTGAAAGAATAATACATTTCTTGGCAAATAAATTTACGTGTGGTTTAATTCATTTGTAATTTATGCTTTAATAAAATAATAAAAATAAATCGCACACATTTTTTGTTAGACTAAAAAAAAGACAATTCATAACTTCTTTTTAAAAATAAATGTAGATATTCTTGAATGAACCAAATTAATTTAAAACTAAATGCATATGTTTTTCATTAAACTGATTAACTTATTTTAAAATGAATACATTAACTTTTAAATGGAGAAAAAGAAAGTGAAAAATTGTTTCTTATTCTGAAATAAGAAAATTGAAAAATTCCTTAAGTGGTTGAATTTATTTCAAATTAAAAATCTACCTTCTTTATAGCGTCAAATTTTTTTAACTGATTTTATTTTAAAATGAATGGATAATTTTTGAATACGGTTGCATTTATTAAAGAACTGATCAGTAAATTCTTAATAAATTCTAAAAAAAAGAGTGAATAGTCTAGAATCTTTAAAATGAATTCTGTTTAAGGTTTTTGCTTACAATCCTTTATTTTGATCAATATTTAAATAAAAATATATGAGTGAGTTTCTTAAACCAAAAATATTTATATTGATTTGTTTACAAATTAAAAAGAATTTATACAAATTTCAAATCAAAAATTTCTATCCAGAATTTGTCTAAAATTTATGAAGAATTTATAAATCCACACAATACATTAGAAAATCAATTAAAAAAAGTTTCATCGTCTGCAACAAGTTTATTGCACTTAATTAACCAAAAGAAGAAGAGCAAAACGAACAAAAGCCGAAAATAAATAAAGCAAATATTGCGAAGCGAATGTTGCCTGCATTCATCGGCTGCAAATAGAAAAAGAGATGGAAGGGAAAAGGATAGAGATGTATCTGGCAGATACTTTTGCAGTCGGGCTGTCTCTCAGTCTGGTTGGCAACACCTTATAGATGCATTGCGCCAGATAATGAATTATTAGCGAGGGCAAAAGTAGCCGGATATTAGCAAAGAAAAAAGAGAGAGAGGGGAACACAGAGGGGGAAGAAGCAGAAGCAAAGTGACAACATGTGTCGCGTCACGGAGTGGATCCTAAAACTCAACTCAACTCGATTCGACTCCCGAGAGTTCTTTTCCCAAGAAGTCGCCGAGTTCTCTGCACTGAATCACAGTTCGTTGGATGAGTGTGTGTGTGTATGTATTTGTGTGTTGTGCCCCCGCCTTTCAATTCATTTGTTGCTGGCTCTAAATGTTGCATGGCAAATTTAATTTCTAAATTGCAGCTGTTGTCGTCATCAGCTGAAACAGCAGCCAAAGCCAAAGCAGCAAAAAGGAGCAACATTTGCTCATTTCAGCGTATGTCGTAATCATTCCAATTGAATCATAAATCATATAAAAAGCCATTTCATCAAAAATGCTGTCAGCCAACAAAATGATGTGTGTAAAGTGTGTGTGTTTGCCAGTCAAGATGCGCTTGGATAGTTGATATAACCGATTATTCCAATGAAACTCATCAAAACAATGAATGTTACACTTTATATATTCATCAAATTTGTATTTATAATACAATGTTTTGCTACTTTCTTTAACTATTCCCTAAAATATTTGCTTATCTAGAAATTAATTCTTAAAGATTTTAAGGAAATTCAATCTTAAAGGAAAATTATTGAAACAAGAGTTTTGGATTAAACAATTCTTAAATCAAGATTTTGATCTCAATCATAATTTTAAGATTAAGAATCTTTTTCAACATAGAAAAACTTTTAAATCATTGCTGGTAAATTTAAATCTGTATAACCGTGATTTTTGAATAGAAATCTAAATTTTAAAGAATTATTTATCTACACATTTAGAAACAATGGTTTATAGCTTTGTGCCGGCAGGAAATGTATATAACATAACCCTAGATGATCTATCCATGACCATCTGTCCGTCTGTCTGTCTGTCCGTATGAACACATAGACCTCAGAGACTTTAAAAGATAGAGCTATAATTATTTTTCAACAGCATTTGTTATGTTTGTATTTATATTTATCTTGATATACCGAAAATACCGTTCGGTATATTTTAAGTATATATATAGTATGTTTGGTATATTTTGAGAATAATACCGGAATATTTTGCGACTGGACTGTAACTTTCTTACTTGTATAGTTATAAATCCGGCACTGTTCTTCCATTTGTTGGTCGAATTCATCTGTCTAATAAGAAGAATATAAATACACTTATAGCACCCACTATAATACACTGCTTTGTGTAATTATTATTACGTTTCCATCAACTGATGATGAAAAATCAAAATTTTGCATGTACTATTAGTAACAAAACTGCAGAATTTATGTTTAGATGAGAAACGAATATGTGTAGATCATTTCTGAAATTATATTAATATTCAAGGTTCGACTAAAATGATATATACAGGATAATCATAAGTTTACTGACTTTTAAGTATTTGCACTTCTATTGAAAGCGTCTAGAGACTTGAAATTTGCTACATCAAAACATAAATTAAATGTAATAAAAACTGAAATATTTTCATTCAAAAAATACATCGCTGCATTAAATCGATCGTTTTATTTTTCAGAACGCAATTTCTTAATGCACCAATTATTTATAAAATGATTACATAATTGATTCAAATATGGGAATCTCAGCTTTTCAGTTTATCACTTCTTCATCGCTTCTTTGGGGCGAATTAGCATATTAACTTCTTTAAGGTAAATGTACTTATTGCTCCACCAACATAGACCTTCATATGGTGCATTTAAAAAACTGCGTAAGAAACAAGAAAAATCTATAATTCTGTGTATTCCTTCGTAAATAAAAATTTGCAATATTTACCAATAAGAACAATTATTGTACCACCAGCCACTTTCACCCCAGACTGCGCAATTACCATAAAAAGCTTTGTCGTTGTCGTGATCGAATGTTGAGAATTTCATGTTTTCAGTGTCTCTCATGCCATCCCCAATAAAAGTTCCATTGAATTTACCCAAACTTAGTGCATATCCATTATCTTCATCAGATATTTTAAAGTCATCATAACGAGCGTTGTAGGTATTTCCATCCTCATCAACCAAATGTATATAAAGTTCGAAACGCTGCAAGCTCGTGATACGATGTAATTTCTCTAAGCCAAGAAAGAAATCACTTTCAAAAGAACCGAAACCTTTGCGATACGTTGCCCAATCCCTATCGAAACTCTCATTTCCCCCAACTCGTTGTTGTATTACAATCCATCCAGGTCCAGCTAACTGACTATCGCACAAAACATTGAATAAACCTATGCCAGAGACATTGAGTTGATGAACTCCTGGATTATTTCCGAAAGGGATGCATGTTGTGGGACTTAATATATCAAGTTCAGATTGACATAACTGATTTTCTTTTACTTTATCTATTAGCTTAGTTTCACTTTCTTTTAGTTTCAATTGAATCTTTTTCTGTTCTTCTCTAATGTTCTCTGATGTCGTATTTAATTTGTTCATTTCTGAACGACATAACTGAATATCTTTTTCATGCTTTACTAATATAGAATTACTCTTCTCTAATTCCAACTCAAGTGTTTTCTGATGTTCTGTGTTATTTTTAATATTCTCACTCAATCTCTTTATATTTTCATCTTTTTCAATTAATCTAGAATTAAGAGATTTTAATTGAACTTGACAATTTTCTAAGTTGGTGGATTTATCTGTTAGTTGTTCTTTTAAAGAATTAATTTCAGATTCAGATTTATCAACTTTATTTTGACACAATTGCAAATCGTTTTCCCCTTTGATTACTTTGTTTTTATACTCATTTAATAGATCTGCCTCCTTCTTGAATGTTTCATGAATTCTTACAATTTCATGATATTTTTCCATAAGATCAGAATTTAATTCACTTATCTGCTTTTCCTTAGTTTCACTTTGTTCTATCTCATTTCTAACCTGCCTGAAGTAATCGAGTAAAGGTTTAACAGTCTTGTAGTTATGAAGCCGGCACTGTTCTTCCATTTTTCGGTCTGATTCACACGTCTGATAGGAAGGAAAGGTATACACTTTAATCACTCTTTATTCATCTTAGTATTATGTCTTTGATCTCACTTCATCTCCAGTTGTTGTGGCCACCAAGAATATTTGAAGGACCATCAGTAAGAAAACTCCGTTAAATGTTATTCTGCACATTTTAAATGTTTCGACTGCCCGCAAACAAAATGAATTTGGAACTGAATTTTGTTATTTCGACAAAGTCATTGAAAATCTGAAGCGGATGTGGACTCCGCTCAATAGATCTGAACGACAGAGGTTAAGTCATGATAACCTAGAGTCTCGGCCTAGATTCTCTGTCGGTAGAAGAGATTTCAATGTCGGATGATTTTTTTTTAAATTCCAAAAAATAACAAGCTAGAAAGCTACAGTCGAGTGTGCTCGACTGTGAGATAAAGGTAAATATTGCGGTATTATTCTCAAAATATAACAAGCATACTACAAAAATACTAAAAATATACTGAATTGTATATTTAGTGTATCAAGATAGTACACACACATTCAAAATATACCATAGGCGGCACAATATACCAGAATGTCAGCCAAAGCAACTAAGACTTCTAGTCACTAGGCATTTTTGCCTATACAAAAGTATTTCTTTAATAACTTCTACAATTTTTATCTGAACGAACCCAAATTTAGCTTTTATTTAAAATGCATTTAGTTTGAGAAAAGTACTTCATCAGAGCAGTAAAAAATATACATTTATAGATCTCATGAAAAACTTTAGATATTCCTCTTTTATGCACTGATTTGGTATCAAATATTCTCTGAATTTTAGAAGATACACAGTATTAGCACAATAATAGCAATAGAGCATCAATGAGTTAAAGTTAAAGAAAATGCATCGCAGTAATAAAAACTTGAGATATTCATATTTTATGCACTCATTGGGGATGCATATATGTATGTAAATTCCATATTAAAGAAAATACTTTCATATGCGGACTGCAAATGAAAGAAAGTAATAAATGAATTTGCATTGGGATTAAGCAGGACAATGGCAAATGTTAAGGACAAAGAAGCGTTATATTGGCTGACTCACATTTGTTTATAACGTATTCCACACACACACACACACACACCCTTACAATATATGTGTGTGTGTGGGTGTGTGTGTGTGTGTACTAATTACACATTATCCGAACGGAGGGGAATGCAGCGCATAGTTTATGGCTGGCCCCCAATTGCATGTTTAATTGCAATAAAAACAAGCAACAAAGGCCACGCCCACACAAGGAAAAGAAGACGAAATGAAAGACGACGAAGCGGAAGTGGAAACAGCTGAAAAAGAAGAAGAAGAAGCAGCAACATTTTCACGCTAAAAATGAAAGACAGAAAACAGCTGCAAACGCAAACAGTGCAACAGGAAAAATTCAAACGAAATTCGCAGTGGTAAAACAAATAAACTTATCCAGTTGGCTAATTGGATGGCCAGCAAAAAGTATAAAGAAAATGGGTGGGAAAAATGGAAGAAGTTTTGGCAGTTAAAATGGAGGAAAGCCATATGTTGTAAAGGGTAGTTGCTAGTCGGTGCTGTGATTAAAATAAGTCAAATAAATTGTAAATTTATCACAGAAGATTTTTAGATTGTAAGTAATTCTAAAAGTGGCAAGCAAAATAATAAAAACAAGAAAGAAATCTACAGATGAGTGGGCTCGACTGAGAAATACCCTAAAATAAAAAATATATATACCAAATGAATATACTAAAAATATTAAAATATACTGAGTGGACTCGACTGAGAAATACCCAAAAATAGAATAAAAATATACTTAATGAATATACTAAAAATACTAAAATATACTGAGTGGGCTCGACTGAGAAATACCATAAAATAAAATAAAATATACTAAATGGATTAAAAGGCTTAAATATACTCAGTGGAGTCGACTGAGAAATACCCTAAAATAAAATTAAAATATACCAAATACACATACTAAAATATACTGAGTGGACTCGACTGAGAAATACCATAAAACATAAAATATACTAAATGAATATACTAAAATACTAAAATATACTGAGCTCTCTATTTGATATAACGATATATTACTGCATCAGTACAAAATATACCGTAGAACACAAAAAATATTCCAGATTGTCAGCCAAAGCAAATAAAGCCCGAAAACAAAAAGGGAAAAATTAAAGGTAAGATACAAAATTGACTTAATTTAAATTTAAAACCATAATAGATCAAAAATAAAAAATGCACAATCAACATTTAAGACAAAATACCTAACTTTATTTATAATTCTTCCTCTAATTGTCATTCTACTAAATACAAATACTTTATAATCCATAATCTTATTTCCATTTTTCTTCATTTCCACAAATATTTATCCCTTTACCAAATCACTAATCAACCCTTCCTCGTTTAATTTTACAGGGTACAAATTATGACAGCCGCAAGACAAGTTAAAGGCCAATAAATTATCCGTCTACTTTAATGCAATTTTAATTAGCCCAGCCAAACGTCGCTTTAGATATTAAATTTTTAAGTGCAAAAATTACTGCAATTAATATAACAAAACAATAACAAAAATGTAGCCATGGTTTTTACCAACAATTAACAATTGTATTAAATTCGCAATTGTTTTATTTCAATTTAATTTTTAATTAACAAACTAAACTCGACAGCAAATGTGAATCATTTGAGTTCCAATCGGTTGAGTTTGATGATTTTGCCTTTTGTTTTACGAATCGATTTATGGTCTGCGCTATTGTTTAGTAAGGTCGCGTTAATTATAATTTATTTATTGTTGAAAGTGTAACGGAACTTATCGAGGGTCTGCATTTATTTGGAAGCCAAGTCCAAGTCGTAAAGTCTGCGCTTGAATAATTAAGAAATTGGAAAATGAAACACGCGATTTAACAGCAGAGAAATTTAAGTTTTAAAATCCAAATAGTCTGCGATTAACATTTTGTAGTTAAAGTAATCTGTATGGATTAAAACTTTTAGGGAAACGATTTAAATTTAAATCATTTTTAAATGTGAAGGCAGAAGAAAAAGTATATGAAATTTGATTATAGAAATACTTTAAAGTTTTTATGGAATTTCAAATGTGGAGACAGAAGAAAAAGATTATAGAAATACTTTAAACTTATTTTACAATTCCAAAATAATTGGATAAGTTTTTTTTTTTTTAATTGCTGCATGTTGCGTTGGATTAAAATAAATAAGTTACTATGGATCGACATACTTCATAAATTATTTTGAAGCCAAAAACAAAAATCCTAAATCAAAACAAACTAACAATAAGATATATATTTTACTATGAAGAATTTCAACATAAAATATCTGTACTCTAAACTGTCAAATAAAACAACTCAAACAAAAAACAGTTAAAATATATTCTCAGTTTATTTGACACTTTAAAACATTGTAGAAATCCGTTTCACAACTTGCGGTGAAAATTCTACACATTGTATTTAACGAATAATTTATGCAGCAATAAAACCAAATTGTTGTTGTAAATATGTTTGCATTTAATAAATGAGCCGTCGATAATTGTCACATTTTGTGCACAATTCGAATGCGAAAATGAGAGAAATATTGAGCAATTAAAATACAGGTGAAAGTTGAATGCAAATTAATAAAAGTTAATGCTTGACTATTAATGGTGAAAGATAAAAAATAATATATGTGAGATTGTTGCAATTGTTTTTAACTACTTGTGAAATTAGCATAAAGAAGATGTCGTAGCAGTCAGCAAATGGAGTAAGCTAAATGGCATAGCAGTCAGCAATTGAAGTAAGAAAACTGTCATAGCAGTCAGCAATAGGAGTAAGGCAGCGGTCATAGCAGTCACCAATTGAAGTAAGGCAGTTATTATAGCAGTCAGCAATAGGAGTAAGGGAGCTGTCATAGCAGTCAGCAATTGAAGTAAGGCCATAGCAGTCAGCAAATTGTGTGTAAACAGTTGAAGAGCCTCAGACACTGCTGAGCTTTTTATTACGCATGGAACTTCAACAAAAGAGGCAGACAAAGAGCAAGAACAAGAGTAGGAGAGCAAGGGAGAAGAGTAAGGGAAAGAGCAGACTCTCGCATGACCTACCCGAAGGCGAAACTTATTATTGTTATTACATATATCTCGTATGATTTTTATTATTTTCATTTTCATTTATATGCTTTTATTATTGTCGCTCGCTTGGCTGATTGGGGAGGCTGGAAAAACGCACACACACACACACACACACACACATTCACACAAAAAGAAACGGCATATTTGCCTTTGGCATACAGTAAAAATGTGAGTGTATATTTTCTTCTCAGTTTCCTCTGCCATAAATGAGCTAAATGGCATTTAAAATAACAAAAATAAAAAAAATGAAAAAGCAAACCAAGGCTGTCGAATGAACCTAAAAAATTCATGTTGCACAAATGTTAATTAACATGCCATGTTAATGCTAGTTAACAGATTGAGTGCTATGAGAATTTATTGATATGGAAGTAGATTAAACTTAAATCTATTGCTAATTACAATAATTTTAAAGCCAAGAGAATAACACAAGATTTTTGAAGAAACCTCAAATTTATGTTGTGAAAATGTTAATTAACATTCAATGCTAATCTAAGTTAACAGCTGTTAAAATTTAATGGTACAAGAGTTAATTTTAATTTAATTTAAATCTTTTGAAATTTTAAAACAATAAAAAGAATAAAACAATATTGTCATATGAACCTAAAATTTGGGTTGTGGAAATGTTAATTAACATTCAAACTAAGTTAGCAGCTGTTAAAGCTGAATGCTACGAGAATTGAACTACACATTTAATTTAATGCAATTTCAGTTCAAAGCAAATTAAAGTATATTTTACAATTAATCCCCAATTAAAAATTCCTGTTGTAAAAACATTCAATTAACATTTAATAAAGCCAGTTAACAGCTGTTAAAGCTGTTTGCTATGGAAATTCATTGAAATTGAAAACGCATTTCAATTAAAGGAATTGTGCATTTCATTGAATTGCTAATTACAGCAATTTTTAAATATATTAGCCTTATCTAAAGCGCATTTAAATTGCATTAATGCTGTTGGCTTTTAGCATTTTGCAGCTTAAATCGAGCATCGAAATTGCAGTTGTATATAGTAGTAGAAAAAAGGCGAGTCGTAAATCACAATTATTTTAATGCCGTCACATACGAGTCTATCTATGAATTTATCAGGTAATCAGACCGTGTCTAATACCCCAAGCCAGCAATGATACTGCAAAAGCGGCAACAACAACTTGAAAAGACAAATGCATTACATTACAGCAAACCAAAAAAACAACTACCAACTAATGCTGCTAGTAGACCAGGCTAAAAAGCAACTATCCGTTTATGTTTGGCCTATGTAGTTTGACTCAAACTTGATTTCAAAGTTAAGCCAACCTTAACCAACATTTATAGACATCAAACGTGGCTAAAACCAAAAACTGAAACTATGCAGCAGCGTCAAGAAGCGAAACGAACGAATTATAGCCCAAAACTCAAAACTAGAAAAAAAAGAGAAACAACAAAAATCATTAACAAAAATTACAACGTTTTTTTCTCTCTCCTTCTCTCTCCATTTTTGGCAGTTTATTTTCAGTGCTCATACTCTTGCAGAAGGTATTTTCATTTAATTATGGAGCTTGCAACGCTTTCAAAATAAGGCGTGGCTCAATTTATTTGATTGTATTGACATTCAAACTAGACATTCAATTTTAATAATGTGTTTGCTGAAACTTGCGGCACTTTAAAAGTTTATTGAATATGACTGAATGAGAGAGTATAAAATTATTAAAGTTAATAGTAGAGATTATAAAATTATTTAACTTAGTAGTTTGACTATATTAAAAACATTTTAAAGAAGCAAGAAAATTCTACTTTATATTTTATATCTGCACAAAAACCCTTTGCTTAAAGTTTCAATCTTATGTTTGTATCATATGATAGCAAATCTGCAATTATTTATTTTTAACCATAAATGTTAAAGGTTCTCTGCATGATTTAGAAATATAAAGCATACATTTATAACTATAAAACTTAAAAATGTATGCTTCATAAATCCCATTTTAGGATTTCTTTTAATCATTTTATTAATTTCTAATTCAATTATTCATCTGTTATTATTATTACATTTTTAGAATACATTTATAAGAAATAAACTCTTTGTATTCTTATTAATTTAGTTTCTAATTCTTAGAATAAGAAATCAACTCTTTGTATTCTTATTTAGTTCTTTATTCAATTAACCAAATTTTGTTTAATAACTCCTTGTACTCGACAATTTGTTTGTATTCTCTTTTAACTTTTAATTCAATTTAACAAATGACTTTCCTCAATATTTTTGTTCTAAATTTTAGAATTTGTCTAAGTAATCCTTGAAATCAACTTATCAATTTGTTAGCATTCTCTTTGAATGTTTAATTCAATTAACCAATTGCTTGTCTTATTATTTTTATTTAAAGTTTGTTGCTAGAGCATCTGAGTTTTGTCTTTTCTCTCTCTCTTTGCTTGTTTGTGTTTTATGTATTTATCTTTTTCTTTGAGGCTTTTGGCGTTAAACTTGATTTGCAAAAATGTGCTTTGAAGGTGAAGTCAAAGTCTTGCTTTGCTATTGAGGTAGGCAACAAACAGCGGCAACGCTTGAGTACCTGAAGGTAAAAACGTAAAAAACGTAAAATAAAAAACCAACAGATGAAACCGAAAGCAGTCGGATGATGAAATTAAGCTAGTCGGAGTCTTTTTCTTAGTCACAATTGAAGGGCAATTGTATTGTAGTTGACTTAAGAAGATTTTCAGTTTTTTTTTTAAGTGCTTATTTCAAATTCATTTGAAGAGCTTAACTTTCGTCAAGTTCTTGAGCTGCTTTAAACGGTGTCTCTCCTTATATAATGTGGCAAGTCTGTTGAGATTTGGCCAGGTTGCCAGACTGTCTGATGATGATGCTTTGGCGAGGTAATTAGCGGTCGTCTGCTTAATGTCTGCGTCTAAAACAGCTGGACAGGTTCACATTACACGCCGAAAGTGCGACAGAGAGAGTGAGAAATAGAGAGAGAGAGGGAGAGCGCGAAAAACTGCTTAGGTAAGCAGCATGTAATTAATATATGTTTTGACATGGACAACAAAACTCAATGAGCAGGGCTCCCTACGAAAATATAATAATCTGTATAATAACTTAGACGGATCATAATCGTATATCAAATTTTGTTTGTGATAAACAACAAGTATTTATTGCTGTTGCTTTTCTTCGATTTGTTGTCTTACTTTTTGTTCTTATTAGATATAAGGTGATTGACATGTTGGAACATGTGTTGGCAAAAGTTGTAGGCGCGATTAAGATAAGTCACAAACACACACACACACAGCTGCACGCACACGCGTCACAAGTTGTGCACGTGTGGGTGTCAAGCAGACAGCAGACGGCAGAAAAAAACTGCTTGCTTACACACAACAATAACAACAACTTGGCAAATTGCACTGCTTATTGAATGACTCAATTGGAACAGTAATTGTAGAATACCAATATGGCAGAGTGTGCGTGTAAATTATGTAAGCTTGATTGCTATTTTTTAATTATGTTTCATTTTCTACAAATCAATTATTCAACACATTTGGTTTTCTCTCATAAATTATGTAATATTGTTTGTCATATTGCTGAATAATATAACTAAAAACTAAGTGCGCCACATGACTCATTTAGTTGCTGTAGATTTCACATTTTTTTCACCACTCACTGAGCACTAATGTCAATTGTATGTAGTACACTACAATACTGCGTTTCATTGGTGACGTATGCAAACAATTAGTCTGCTCAAAATGTCAAATGATCGGCTCATTAACGCAGCAGCAACAACAGCAGCAATGTCCACGTATTGAGCAGCGATCAGTCTAAAAACAAAAGAGCGCAAATACAAAGAGAGATAACAAGAGAGAGTGAGTGCTTTAGTCGCGTGACGTCATGTTTTAGGCGCTCTCTCTAATAGACTGCGCCGGCAAAAAAAGTAAACTGCGTGAACAGCTTGCAGTGTGCGTTGAGTGTGTGTGTGTGTGTCGCTGTTTACCTATGCACTTACATGTAACAGCGCTGTTAATTAACAGCGAAGAGAGCTGTTAGACTTTGTTACTTTAACAGACTGCAAAACTTTGTGTTGGAATGCAGCTGTAAAACTATTTTAAATAATTTATAAGCAAACTACGCTTCAATTTTGTGCAGCTTCAATGATGAGCGAGAGCGCATAATAAGAGCATATTCAAAGTAATTTGCAGCAGCAGACTGAATAAATGAAGTGTGTAATAACAGAACAGCAAATGCAGCTCTGCAATCGCGTTGTCTGCATACAAATTATGGCGATAGCACTTTTCCCCTCCCACTGCCACTCCCTCTCGCCTTGCTGATAAGGATAAATAAATGCAATAACTTGTTTTCCCTTCATTTCTTTTTCTTTACTTGTGCATTAGATTCGCCTCAACTGAATAGAGAAAGAGGAAGATGTATGAAAATGTAGATATGTATGTATGTATGCGTTGTGGTATGAGGTTTTCCCTCATTTTCCGCGTAACAAAGAAAAGTCATAAAAAAAAACGCAGTTATTCGCTTCAATGTGGGCGTCGACGCGACGCCACATTGGAATTTTCATCAAAGTTCTGGCTACATTGGAAATTGGGCTAGCTAGATACAGTTACAACTGCAGCTGCAGATTCATTTGCAAATACATTAAAAACGAGCAAAAAAAATTCTAATAAAGAAATCTGATTGATTGCTTGTTGCTGAACCACGCCCCAAGCCAATTAAGGCGTACTTAGCTTAAATTCTACTCGACAAAAAAAAAATAAATAAGTAGAAACAAAAATGTGGAAAAAAAATAGAAACAATAAAAAATCAAATAACAAGCAAATATTCACAGCCACATTCATTGATTCATTCTTCTTATGTAAGCGGCTTATGAATCGCTCGCTTCTTCTTCTTCTTCTTCCATCATCTTCTTCGACTGTTTTTTCCGAGTTTGGAAAAATGATTTCGTTTTGTTGTTGAGGCGTGTTTTTAGACAGCTATGTGGGCGTTTGCTTATTGTTGTTGTTGTCGGTGTTGTTGCTTTCAGAAATTATATGAAATTTGCTGCGTAGTTGTTGCCAAATGGAAAATTTGTGTTTTCAATGCCAGTTTCTTGGGTATTTAGTTTGCTGTTTGTAAACCATGAGAGTCTGCCGTAATCCTAAGTCGCACTCAAGTTCTTTCGAATTTAATAATTTCTCCAAAACACAGTCTTAAAGCATTTTAATCTAAATTTTAAAGAATTTTGCGTTATTGTATTAAGCTTAGGCATATTTCAGCAAAATTACGTAGTGATAATTCTTATAGTTTATGAGTTATAGCTATTTGATTGAATGGACAGACGGACAGCAGGACGTCAGAAGTACAGTTCACAATCTTCAAGTAGAAGAATACTGCTTGATTCAAGGTAAAAATTTGTGTTTTCAATGCCAGTTTCTTGGGTATTTAGTTTCCCATGACAGTCTGCTGTAATCTTAAGTCGCACTCAAACGCTTTCGAACTTAATAATTACCCCAAAACACAGTAATTAAATTTTTAAAGTATTCTTAGTATGTATCTAAGCCAACATTGGAGGTGATAGCTTTTATAGTTTAGCAGTTATAGCTGTTTAAATCAGTGGACAGACAGACAGACAGCAGGACAGCAGAAGTACAGTTCACAATCTTCAAGTAGAAAAGCACTGCTTTCTTAAAGGTACACACTGCTTGCTTTAAAAGTACATCCATAAAGTTACTAACAGTTGAAAAGTTAAGTAATTCATCTATAAACTATTGTTTTCTTTTATCATTGTTGCTATGTCAGTTGTTGTTATTGTTGTTGATTTGCTGGCAATTAAATGACTTTTGCTATTTTGTTGTGTAGGCTCATTGCGAAGACGAGTGCAATTAAAATGAGAAACTTTGTACAATGCTTTATTGTTGTTGTCGTCACTAATTGCGATTGACAAAAGTGAAAGTGAGCGAGCAAAATGTGAAAACTAATAGATTTATATTTAGTTACTTGGTAAAAAAAAGAGCTAAACATCTCACTCGCATGTGAGTATGAGAGTGAGTATTTGTGAGTGTATTCATATTACGTGGGCAGACAATGAATGTTTCTTTTTTTCTCTGCTTGTTTTTTTTTTTGTTCATTTTTTTCTTTGCCATTGATCAAGCTACAATGCCGCAGCTCTGTCTACAGTTTGATGAGTAATTTTCTGGCATTTTTTCCTATGCAAGTTTGTTTTTACTTTTATTTTTTAGGCGTTGCCTGAAATAGTTTTAGTTTCAGTTTCAAACTCGCCATGAAATATGAAACAACTTTATTTCATTGTCAGTCAGTCAGTCAGTTAGTCTCTCTCTCTCTCTATCTCTCTTTCTCTCTCGCTCTCTCTGTGTGTGTGTTGTGGCTTGGAAAAACCGGCTAGCCGAAAACTAGAAAAATGGAACGAAACCCAAACGAAACGAAAGTGAAAGTGGGCTAAACTCATCAGCGTGGCCGAGACTCAGTTCGGTTCAGTTTCAGTTTTCAGCTAGGCTCTAGCTTTTCAGCTTTTTGTGTGTTTCTAGGCCTAAACCCAAAAAATACAAAACACAAAAAACTACTTGTGCACTCGTAACTCTACCTTCAAAATGTTCGCTTCCCCCTTCTCTCTATTGCTCTCTTCATCTGGGGGAGACCTGCCTCATTTATTTCACTTTCGTTTTCGTTGCGGCATCAAAGAAAAGTGAAAATTATGCAGTGAAAATCTTCAATAGGCGTCGAGTTAATTTAGTCATTAAATGCACTGGGAAAGTAGCGTATCTTTTGAATGGATTTTCTACTACATAAAGTGATTGATGGATTGACCAAGTGATTGACAAAGAAACTGATGAGTTATTCAATAACTAGTTGACTTATTGATTGATATTTTGGCAGTTAATAAAAATAGATACTTATTCAACTTTTACAATTTGCAAGCACAGAAATATTTAGTCAATCAATCAATCAAATTTATTCCATCCCATCAAATGGCATATGAACAGAAAAAGAATATCATCATTGATATTTTAGCAGTTTATAAAAAGAAATACTTAAAACCATATTCAATTTTTACGATTCGCAAGCACAGAAATATTCAGTCAATCAATCAATCAATCAAATGTATTCCATCACTTCAAATGGAGACAAGGTATTAACATTGTAGTCATTTTAATAAATCATATTTATTTTTATTGTATTTCAAATTGTTGACATATCAATCAATCAATTATTTTGAACCCGGAACTAACTTTATTTATTAAAACTTATTTTAACAGCAATAAATTTGTGACATAGCTCATAGCTTATAAAAGTTTCTTCATTAACTTAAAGCTCATCTGTTCCACTTGACGTTCGAAAGTAAATAAACAATGAAGTAAATAAATAATCAGAGAGAGAGAGGGAGAGATAGAGACAACGAATGGACAGCACATTGAAGCCGTTGTCATAACATCAATATGAACGACATCAATTCTAATTAAATATTCATAATTGAACCACTTTCGATGCAGTTTGGTAAAACTTTGTGTGTTCTAATTAGGTCAGAGGGCAAAGCTTAAGCAAACAACAACCATTAGGCCAGGTGAATATTAATAAACAAAATCATAATGACTGCAACTTGAGTTCCATAAATAATGCAAAGATTTTATGAGTATGAGAGTCGAAGGCTATTCGATTTTTATGTGTGATTACACACTTTTATCTTATTTATTTGTTGTTTGTTCAACTAACGTCATAAATTGCCATTCAAGTGGAGCGAAGCTTAGCATTTTATTTCGCTGCACACCTTTTTTTTGAGCTTCTCCCCCGCAAACAACACACACACACAATTTGACCCATAATAAAAAGCGCAGAGTCGCGCATTTGGGTGTAAATAAAACCATAAAATGCGCCACAAATTTCCACTTGGAACGCATTTGAACTTATAATAGAAAAAAAAAACCTAATAAAATCAATTTCAATCAAAAGAGAGCGAAACCAAAAAAAAAAAACGGAAAGGAAATAGCAAAACAAAACTTGAGAAATTATGAGCAGCGACGTCGACCACAAACAAAAAACTCAACTGAAACAGAACATAAAAGTAATTGAAAGCTATAAATCAAAGACCGAAATATGCGCAAAAATATTTCAGAATAACATTTGAGACACAAAGAATGCTGAGAATCTCTCTCAATCACAATCTCAATGTTTTTTCCTCTCTTTAAAATTGTATTGTATTAGCCCAGCAAAGGTGTCGTACATCAAAACAATATTTGTATCTCAACTCGCATTTGTATCTGTGCGATACTTTTGGGAATGAGCCACAATTAATGAGTCAATGCGCTTGTTTTGGGCACAGACTGACAGAATATATACACATATTAAGAGATTGAGTGACTATTTGAGTTTAAGTACTGACAGTTTGATTGGGTGGTTTCTTAAATCAGTGATTGATGATTGATTGAAGAGCCTATTGATTAGATGAATGGATATTGCAAGGAATTTAATTATGAAACAGCTGCATAATTTAGACAGCCAAAAGATGAATAAGAAGCTGTTTATTTATGAAATGATTGAGTGATTGAATGAGGTGGTTGATTGACAACTGGTTAAATTGAGGATGAACTGATTATATGTGTTAAGAATGTGGAAACCAGATTGACTGATTCGCTAAGAAATTAACTGAATGACTACTCATACATTCATATACTTAAATTTCATATCATCATACATCTCATACATTTAGTAAGTATATGATTGAAAGACTGATTGATGTGTTTGATAATAGTGTTAAAAAAGCTCATATTACTTGTAAATAATCCTAATTTTTTTCAAATTATATGGAAATTATGGATACACTTCGCAATTACTGAACGAATGACTCATAGATTGACTGATTGATTGTGTGATTGATTGGCATGCAAATTTTATTTATTTAACGCACATATTTGTAGTGTATATTTATAATTATAAAGTTTATCAAACAGAGATTAACCGAAAGTTATAAAACCCATTTGTTGATTGTTCATATGATTGAAATGCTGATTGACAAGTTAATTTCTTGTATTTAATGAATTTGTACACTCTAGCTTGTATTTTAGGCGTTGTTAAAACAACGCTATATATCTAACCGAAAGTTCTAAAACCCATTTGTTGATTGATCATATGATTGAAATGCTGATTGACAAGCTTATTTCTTATAATTAAATGTAACTTGTGTCTTAAGCATTGTTAAAGCCTCGCCTTGGGCTATAGAAGCTACTTGAAATGCTTTATGCATGCCGAATGAGATTGAGATACATCTTAAGAGCAGCTCTCTTGAGTTCGCTATAACGATAAAGAAGAAGAAGAAGAATAACTTACCCTGCATTTTCGGCTGCAGCAATTGACATCTGTTGTTGGGGCTCATCTGTTAGCTGCAGCGTTAGATGTGCCCGTTGTTGTTGTTGTTGTAGCTGTTGATGATGCTGCTGCTCCTATTGTTGTAGTTGTTGTTGTTGTTAATGTTGCTTGTCGTTGATTTGATGTCTAACTCGGGGGCTATACATAACAACTTGCTTCAAGACGTAAATGAAACACACACTGCAAAAAAAAGAGAAAAAAGAGGCAAGATGAATACAACTTTTATTAACATTTTTCTACAATTCTGTTTCAGGCTTTCTTTTCATTTTCTTTTTTCGGTTTTTGTTTTAGTTTTTTTTTTTTATTTTTCGTATTTTTTCTTATGAACAAAACAAGTTGAGGAAAATGCCCCAAGATGGTTGAATACAGCGGGAAAAATGTACAAAAACTGGCAAAAGCAAATGCCAGCTGGGCACTTGAAGACTCAAGTTACAAGAAACACTTAGGGTCGGGTCGAGCCGCCTTCGACCTACCCTACAACGACCCCCTGCCCCCCTTTGTCCCCTTCCTTATGCCCTCTCTCTACCTTAAAAGCAAACTCAGCTAACTGTGTAAAAGGCGCCAAGTGTGAATCTTTCTCTTTTTGAAGGGGAGAAACATGTTGGGCTCTTTTTATATTTTGCCGCTGGCAAAGTGCAAGTTTGTCTTTTCGGCACACAAGGGTTAAGGCTGAAGAAAGATTATGAAATAACCAGTATGCACAGCAAAATACCATAAAAATATGTATTTTTCTGAATGCGGCGCATGGGAAAATAAAAGAAAAATAGTATGGAGATATACATATAGAAATAAAATAAAAATAATAAAGAGATATGGTACACATATAAAAATAAAAGAAAAATAATATAAAGATATTATAACAGGAATTTCATTAATATATCATTATAAGTTAAGGACTCTTTACTTTAAAGTTTACCTAAATTAAAACAGTATATACATTTTTTTTGTAATTTGTTTTATTATTTAAAATTTATTTTTTTTAATTATGATATTGTTGCACTCGGTATAAAAGAGAATATAACTATACCGAACACTTTTATTCTTTTTTAAAAATTGTATTTCTTTTGTTCAAATGCTACACATAAAGAATTTGTATGAAAATAAAACTAAATAAAAGACGCGTTTTTCTATTTGTGTTATTTTTTGTTGATACACATTTGTGAATAATTTCGATTCTCTGTTGCACATTTCTCCAAGAAATAAATATCTGTCTATAAATATCTATGCTAAAAACTACCGATCGTATACATAGCAATATAAAAATATCTCATCTTTTTTAAGAAATACAATTTTTATTTATAATCATTTATCATATTTTTCGCAACTTTAAACGCTTTTCCTTCAGCAACATTTCCTGCTTAGAGCGATTTCTCAAGCCCATCTGCTTGGCCCCTTTTCCCTTCTGTTCCGTTTCTTCCGTTATTCGCATCTTTGCTTGTTTGTCAATTTGAGAAGCTGCAGTTGAGGCTTTGGATTTGGCTTTAGCTTCAGTTTCAGCTCTCTCTCGCTCTCACTCTACCGCTCTCTCACATAAGCTCATCAGCTGCATAATCCCAGAGAGTGTGTTTGTCTGTATGTGTGAGTGTGTTATTCTTTTTTCTTGTTTTTGTTTGTTTTTTTTTTTTTTTTTGCAACGCGTTGCCAACGTGTCATATACTCGTACTCAATGCATTGCAGCCACCACCCAACTGAAAGCTTTTTGTATTTATTTTCTGCATTCTTGTTGCACACTTGCCAAAAGCGAGAGTCGCATGAATTGTTCATCAAGTATGCAACGCATTGAGAGCGTTGACTTGTCAGCAATGGCAAATAATAAATTTTAATGAAGTGAACACATTGCTTTTTACTGCCCCAACTGAGGTCGGAAGCAATAATTTCAATTGATGTCAACTTTTAATGCATTTTTATGGATTTCTGTTGACTACTGTGTTTTGTTATTCCTTTTTTGATTTATGAGATTTGTCAATGGATTTTTAATAGATGTCGAAATCATTTAAGAAGATCTATTTTTGTTTTGGATATATCAACAACTTTATTTTTTGATTAGTTATCTCAAAGTTTATCATTCGTTCATTTTCTGTGATTTATGGATTGTCGTAATCTTGTTAGAGTAACTTTAATTCTGTTTGATGGCTGCAGTTATTCTTTGTTGTTTTCGCATGGCAAGAGAGAGCGAGAGAGCGAGAGTATATGCTGTATTGTATTTGCTTTTAAAACATCAACAACAATGAGAGGCCAAAGAGCTGACAACGGGAGCGGGAAGTGGGAGCGAAAGAGAGCGCAACAAACACACGCACAACCCAACACAACAACTGCATTGCGTTATTTTGTTTCTCTTATTGTTTTTGCCTTTGGCTATGCTTCCTCCCAGTCTCTGTGCTCCTCCTCTTGACACAGCAGAAACATGTTTTATATAATTTCCAGTACGCGTGGCACAAAAGCAGAAGCATAATCTGTCTTTTGCTATCGCCAGCTCGCTCACACTTTTGCGAGAGCTAAGCTCGATGTCATCCTATATGCGTCTCACTCGCCTGGTCATTGTTTTCTCATGTATTTTTGTGATATTAATAATAATGCATTTCATTGCCTTTGTTGTTGTTGTTGTTACTGTTGTTACTGCTGCTGTTCTCATTGTTTCTACACACATTCGTATTTATATATCTCTCATATCGTTTTGTTTGCCATATTTTTTCCTGCCCCGCCTTTTGATTGATTAAATGCAAGCCCAACAAGTGCTTTGTTTTCCTCTTCTTATCGTACAACTTCAGGCAAACAATCACAAAGCCCAAGAACTTTTCTTTTGAGCCCACAACTATCTAGATATTTAAGCTTGCCATTTGTGATGAGATTCAACACATTTCTTATCGTTCATAGCTAAGATATCTTTCATACAAAACTTTAAAATTAAAATTATTATTTTTATTAAAAATGTTTCAATTATCGTTTTTTTTTCTACTATTCATACTTCCATCTTTGATACTCAAACATTCTTTTGAAATTCAAACAGAAAAGAAAGATAATAGCTGAAATTTTAATGGTTTTTCTTATTAAAAAAGTTACGTTATCATAATAGAAAATAATCTTAGCTAACTGTTGTCTTCATAGTTTTAAGCCCAGAAGTCTTTCTGGCTTCTGAAAATATAATTATAACCTAAGCACGTTATAATCATTATAATGATCGTATGTTATGTAAGTTTACCGACCTAAAAATTTCATTCTCTCCCATAATGCACAAAAGTTTCTCTCTTTTAGTGTCTGTGTCGACCCTTTGCTATAATTTCAGTTACAGGGTATAAATAATACCTATTGCCTGCAAGTTTTTTCGACTCCCAGGCGCGCAATTGAGTGTAATTTTCAATTTAATTAAAATCTAAGCACGTCTGCGAAATATATAAATACTATGATTACGTTTTAGGTTTTACGTCGAAGAGAGTTCCGCTGAAATCGGTCAACTGAAGAACAGCTACAGCTACAGCAACCAACAACAGCAACCAGCAACAACAACAAGCAGCCATTTTTATATGCTGCTTTTTTCGCGTTGCGTTTCTAAACGGTGATTTAGCCATTAAGGTAACGGTAAACTGTGCAGAATCTTGCGGGCAGCCAAAGCAACAGCAACAACAACAAGAACTACAGCAGCAAAGAGAAGAAGTTCTGCCAGCGCAACCGGCTTCGACAGTCAAGCAGCCAATCCGTGAGAGCGATAGAGATGACAGAGTGGGGTGTGGGGAGTAGGGAAGGGGGAAGCAAAGGTAGCCGTTGAATTTTTTTTTTTACTTTATGTACGTTTTGTGCTGCTCTTCGTCGTTGCTGCTGCTGTAGTTATTGCTGTTGCTGTTATTGTTGTTGTTGCTTTAGTCGTGGCTCTGCCGTTGCATAACTTACGTAGTCAGTTGCTGTGCTCTCGCTCTCTCTTACTCACTTGCTCTCTCGCAAGTTTAGTGCTGCTCGTTTACCTTAGAGTCGGACACACCGTTCACTCACTTGCAGATGTATTGCAACGCAACCGGCTAATATGTGTGTTTGTATGTATATTATGTAACTGCGCACAGAACAATAGCAGCGACTGAGGCAGCGACAGAGGCAGAGGCAGCGACTGCGGCAGACCAAGATAAGGCAAGAGCAAACGCAGCAAATGAATTTTCGGTACGAAATGCACATTTCAACAATTTCACTTAAGCCATAATCAAATAATTTGTCAATTCGTCATGCGCTCCATTCACGGAAACACAAATAAACGCAGCCATAGTATTTATACACTATCTTAAAAAGGGTAAGCCACTTACGAGAGGCAATTGGAGACTTGTCTCGAGCAGTCAAGTTAACTATCTTATTGTGCAATAGAGAAAAGAAAGTTGTACGTAATTGTTTTACTACTTAAATGGATAATAATAATAGACAATTACATGAATAAGTTGCATAATAAAATGCAAATGTTTCTATTACAATTCTAAAATTTTCAAGTTTGTAGAATGCACTTAAATTAACACAAAATTAAATTCATAATCGAACAAAATATACGTTTAAAGTTATAGTCTTACTATAGTATGAATAAGAAATTCAATTTCCAACCAAAATTAAAAACATTCTTTAAAAAATTGAATTGGATTCTTTTAAATATTGGAAATTTAACTATTATTATAAATAAAGTATTTAATACTTTTAAAGAACCTAACTGAAATAATATTAATATGTTCGTTTGAATAATAGTTCAATTTTAAATTTTTAATTCAATTTTTTAAAGAACATTTTTAGTTTTAAATAAGGAAGAAAACAACCTAATATCAAATCAAAATAGCAAATCTAACATTTTTGTTGCGTTATAAATTGTAACGTTAAGAGAAAAGTTCCTGGTAATATAGGAGTAATTATTCTATTGCTCTGATAATGCATTATAATACGAATTTCAACTCATAAATACAACTTTAAGAGTATTAATATTTCGACAACCCAAAGAACAAGCGTTCTATCTTGGTTTTGCGGTTATTTGTTTATTCCCGAAATTTACACGCAATAAACAAATACAACGCACAGCCAGGAGACGAAGAAAGAGGGAAAGAGAAGGAGCATGTGTTTGAGCGAGCGAGACAGAGCGAAAAAGGGCAATGGGGAAACGATATGCGTTTTGTTTACGTTTCGTCTGCCACTCGATAACTCAATGCAGTTTTCGTCTGCTTCTTCCGGCTCGTCTTCAAGCGTTGATAAAAATAAAAAAAAAACACAAACACACACAAACACAAACAACATTTGAAGCGACGACAACGATGACAATAAAATAAACAACTTCTAGACTTGTATATAGACGTATCTCAAGCGCAAAAACCCAAAAATCCGAACCCAAAAGGAGAATCCCAAGAGAAAGACTGAGTGAGCAAGAGAGCAAGTGATTGAGTGACTTATGAGCTAGCTATCTCTCTCACTCCTTCACTGACTCTCTCTTTTTCCCACTCAGACACGAGCGACGTTTTTAATTAACACGCCTTTGTGAAAATTTCGTGAATTTCATTTGATCAACGCTTGATGACGTGTTAATCAACAAAACACACAGCTCCAGATACAAATATAGAAACACATACAGACACAGATACAGTTTCGGATACAAATACAATTACAGATATATCTGTATACAGAAAAGAAACAGCTGAGGCTTAAAGACACGATTTGAGTCTTTGATAATTAAATGTGGATCAATTCGAAAACGTTAATTGAAATCTGTTTGTGACATTTGCCAGACTAAATTAGATAATAATTTCAAATTTATTTAAAGTTTCCCATAACATTTTAAATACTAATGAAGAGAGTATTTGGCGCCCTTGCTAAGGTTATGATCATTTGATCACGAACCGAATCAAAAGAATTTTAGTTAACCATTTTTCTTTTGTTGCTATGCAAGTAATTAAGTTTTGATATTGGTACAAATATGTGAGAAGAGATAAAAATTGTAGTAGTTATTTAAGAAATACTTTTCAATAGGAAAAACGTCTCTTAATTGCTTTGGCTGACAATCTGGTATATTTTGAATATACTACTATATCAATTCAATATATTAATTTGGTATATTTTAAATATTTCACGGTCGAGCACACTTGGCTGTAGCTTTCTTAGTTGGTATATTTTGTACTCTATGGTATATTTTGAATATAGTAATATATAAATATACTAAATATATAATTTGATATGTTTTAGTATTTTTGTGGTATATTATTTTGGTATATTATACGTATCTCACCGTCGAGCAAACTCGATTGTAGCTTTCTTAGTTAGTATATTTTGTACTATTTGGTATATTTTGAATATAGTATTATATAAATATACTAAATAAAGCCTTTGGTGCGTTTTAGTATTTTTCTGGTATACTAATTTGGTATATTTTAAGTATCTCACGGTCGAGCACACTCGACTGTAACATTCTTACTTGTTTCAAATAAGAAATATGCAAAAATTCATTAGATTTCAACAGTCAGCTATTCAATCAGTCTTTACGCAGTGCTTTTAGCATAATTTCTATTTCAGTCATTCAGTCAGTCAATCTGTCCGCTTTTAAGATAATTTCTTTTCTATCCTTTTATTGTGAAAAACAACGTGATGAGAATTTTGTATGCTGGAGCAGCTTGCGAGATAGCATTTTAGCATTTCATGTGTTTATTTCGCTTATTTACATAGCATTATTAACAGCTCATCGCCATTGTTGTTGTTGTTGTTATGCCCCTTATTTGGGGCACACTTTGTGGCAAAAATATTTGTACGTTTTCTTGCGTACGCGACAATAAAACATTTCGGATTTTTTGGCTTTTAAATATTTTTTGCTTTTGCTGTTTTTATTGTTTATGTGCACAACAGCAACAACAATAACGCAAAGTAAATATATAAAAATTGAGTTTATGTATTTTAAACTGGCCTCATTACGAACACACACAAACACACACACACACGAAAAACAACTCATGAAGTTGCAAATTTGCTTAGCAAACTGTAAAGTGGAATGAAGCAGCAAGTGCCGTGAGTAATTTCATTCCCAAATATTACAACTTGACTTGCCCTGATCCATCAGCGTTAAGTATTGTAAGTTGATAAGCACAAAATTCGAGGCACAAGTGGATCGAGCAACTGTTCTTATCGCCGACCATTATAAATGTACCTGATAGCAATTGTAAAACAAGTCAAAGTGTGCTCAACAGCAAGATACTACAACTTACGCTATATACTGAAAATGTGGTATATACTCTAAAAGGGAGGTAACGTTCATTCACTTTCATTTTGTCTCTTTTCTGCACATCCTTTGTTAAAATACTAAATGTAGAACAAGTCAAAATGTGCCCAATAGCAAAATACTACAACTTATGCTATATACTAAAAGTGTTGGTATATACTCTAAAAGTCAGGTAACTTTCATTCTCTTTTGTTTTTGTCTCTTTCCTGCCTCTCCCTTTTTAAAATTCTAGCACTTAAATTATAATTGTGTCATAACTCAATCTAAAAGCCAATTAATCAAGCGAATGCGCAAAATGGTTTAAATACAATTTACACATAATTTACGGTATTCGTCTTTTCCGCCTTGGGAATAACTTATATAAGTAATTGTTGATGATTTTCGGGTTAAATGTGTTTGATAAAAATGTCACGTATCATATTTTATTTCAACATTTTGGGTGGGTCGCTCAGGCAGCTCCCAAAAAACTGATTATCAAATTTATTTGATGTACAAAATATTAACAAAAATGTATTGTTAATTGTAATTTCTTAAAAATAGTCTACAGCACTTTTGCCACACAGGATATGCTTGTTGTTTGAGAGTTGTCTCCAAACCTAATGCACTTAAAAAGACATTAAAATTGCAGAAGACATTCTTGGCAACGACAACTTCACGATCATTTTATTGCTCATTACAACAGGCGCATAACAATTTTCCACAGCTGGAGTTTCGAACCCAAAGTCAACTTATCAGCTTCAACTTATTTCCGCATTGCGCTGAACGAAAAAAAACGCAGTGAAGCGTTCTAGACAAGAAGATACCTTGTAGAAAGAAATTATGAGGTAAAGCGATTTTTTATGTTTTTCAAATACATTTAATATTCAAAAAAGTTTGGTAATTTATAAAATAAATGTTGAAATAAACAGAAATTTTAACTAATAACTTTTGATAGTTTTTATCTACGATACAAAAATAATCTAAATAAAATATCCATACTAAAAAAATAATAAGTATTAAAAATACCTAAATATAAATAAAAATTAATGTTAAGAAATATATTGAAAAAATACGAAATTATTGTAATAATGTAATAATACAATACAACCAAATACGAATATTTCAACTACAATATAGTGAATAACAAGAAATGTACTGAAAAATACCAAAATATTTTAATGATCTAATCAACCAATATAAACAAATATGAATGTCAAATAACTATTTGAATAAATCAGCAATAATATACTGAATGACACGAAAAATACTAAAAAATAGCAAAATATTGTAATAATAAAAATAAATATATTGAATTATGAATTTAATATTATTGTAATTTAAACAATTCAGCAACAATTCGAAAATAAAACAGACAATAGAATATAATAAAAAAAAAACACAAAATAAATTTTAAAGTGTATAGAAAGTAACTAAAAGTAGTTGTATTCAAAATATAAACTGATTCAATTTTATAAGTTTTCTTATTAGAATTCCTTGCAACCCTAGCTGAAGGCCCAACATTATCAACATTATAATACCCTTTAATAAATTCCAAGGGTATTGAAGCTATTAAAACGACAGACATGAAGACAATAGCGTTCGTACTCGTATGTTGTATTCGTCTAACTATCAAGCTGCGGGCAGAGACCGTGGAAAGAGTTAAAAGTGATAGAAAGAAAGACCTTCTCTCCCTCTCTCTCTCGCTCTGATCACCTCCCCACGCTCCGATTACTGCAGTTTATACGCATGTGTGTGAATGTGTGTGCATAGGGGCAGGCAATGGGAGGTACATGCTTTGCATATCAGCTCCAACTTCAAGTCGGAATCGTATGTTGTATAGTTTTTGAAAATAGATACGAAAAACGCAGGCAATAAGTCTGGTTACATTACGAGGTAGCTTCGAGCTTCGTTGCTCGGAACGTGTCTGGAATACCTGACAAAATACAGATATGTCTATAATAAACAACAACAACAACCAGAAGAAGCAGAAGAAGAAGAGACACACCACATGGCACTCGCACTCGCATTCGTATTTGGATTTTGTTTTTCAACTGTTTGCAGTGCGTTTCACGACAGCTGTTTAAATTTTTCGTTACTGATAAGCCAAAAAACCAAAAAAGCGGAAAAAAAGACGAACGACAAAAAAGTACGTTAAAAATGTGGTTTTAGTACTATTATCATTCGATGGCTGTTTCAAAAAAAAAAAAAAAAAAACTGGCACACACACAACGCTCTTTTGTACTTGCGCAAATGAATTTTAGCATTTAAAAAAACGAAAAACGGAAAAAATGTTGATCAAATACAAATGTTTGGAATTTCCAAACTGAAAAATAGGTTAGTTTGCATAAAAACACAAAGAAGCATTAAACAAATGGAAAACGATATAAAAATCGGCGTGGAAATCAAGTTAGAGCGTAGGAATAAACGACTAGAAGATACCCTGAGAAAATAAAAATGTTGCTGAGAAAATATTTATTATCAAAGCCAAGCAAAAAAGCAATAAAATATTTTTGCTTTTATTAATATTTATTTTAAACTTTTTTTTAACAAGAACTCTTCCTTTTTTGATTATTTCATTTAATTTTTCTTTAAGAGGAAACAATTTATTTGTATTGTAGAAAATATCAATATTTATTCTATATAAAAAAGAAATGTTTATGAGAAAATATTTATAAAAACAAATTAGTAAACTAAAAAACCCAAAATATAACTTTTGATTTATTAATATTAAATTTAATTTTTAATTGCGTCTGAACTTTTTCTTTTTCGATTATTCCATTTAACTTTTCTTTAAAAAGAAACTATTTATTTTTATTATAGAAAATATCGATTTTTGTAGATCTCAAAGAAATCCTATACAAATAGATATGCTGATCAGAAAATATTTATTAAAAAAAAATAGTAAATTATAGAGCAAAAATAATTTTTTTTTTATTTAATAATATTTGATTCTTTCTTTTTTTATTTCATTTAAGTTTTTTTTTATATTTATTTACTTTATTTTATGATTTTACTATTTTTTATTTCGTTAAATTTTGGAATAAACCATTTATTTTTATTATAGAAAATATCGATATTTATAGAGTATAATTACTTAATTTAAGGACTCTTAGATCTATAATCTTGATAATCTTAACTGCCGTCTTAAAGCAATGTTATTAGCAACAACATTTTAACCCTTCTACTTTAATGTTCTTCTCCTGAGCAATTTTGCATAATTACAGAGTATCTTAATGCTGCATCGCAACGAACTCGATTCTTTATTATAGCTGAAGAACGCCAACGCAGCGACTAACTGTCGATGAACATGCAAACTGAACCATTAGTAAGATACTTAATAGTATTAAATCAAAAAGAAATGAATACACATAAATCTAGCAGCATTTTGAAACAGACTTTATTTACTCTCCAAGTGAGTTGAATATCTCCAACAAAATGATGTCAGTTGCTCAGGTAATCGCTGTTAGATGGTAGCTGAATAGCAAGTGTTTAGCTAATACATAACAATAAGTAGCCAAGAACAACAACAACAATAACAACATAACCTTAGGGTTCTGTTGTCGAATCGAATCATTAATCACATCCCAAGTTCTTCTCTCTCTCTCTTTCTTTTTCAGACACCGTTTTATCTGTCTTCTTCTGCTTCATTTGTGCCAAAAACTTGTTTATGTCGATTTTGAGTAATTAATCAAATTAGAAAGAGAGAGGGAGAGAGAGAAATGTTTGCTAAGAATTTTCCACACATAATTACAGCGAAATATTTGCTAATTTACTCGAAATAAATCTTATTTGAAATTGAGGTTGCATCGCATGCAATTTAATTCTTTGACTTTTATTTATTGACTTATTTCTTATAACGACCAAGTTAATTGCACCCAAACTCCAACAGACGAAGCGACTTGGCTAAGCTGTTAAGCTTTGCCTTTTAATTGAATTAATCCCGTAATGAGTTTCCCCCAAAAATAGTACAAACGTTGTCAAGACAATCGCCAGCGACACTTGGCAACAAATTTAGCGTAATATAACACTTCCCTTGCACACCTCTCTCTTAACATCTTTTTCATCTATTCACAGCACAAATATTTAATTATTAAAATTGACGAATATTGTCAAATAATTGAATACATCAAATTCCACAATTTCACTTGCATTTTTCTGGTTATTTTTGTAATTCTAAATATAAAACAAAGTTGAAAATTAAATTATGTTTTTTTTATGTTTGATGTTTCAAATTACGTCACAACAATTTAATACTTTATTTAGTGTGTATTTTAAGAATTAATTTCTAAAACCATATTTTTGTCAACGTCATGGTTTTAGGAAGTAAATTCCCTGAACAAAATAAAGTTGAAAACTAAAATTCAATCTTTAATTTGCAATTTTATTTTGGAAACTAAAATTCTGTCTTTAATTTTCAACTTGAATACAATATGGAATATGAATTTTATTCTTAAAAATAATTTGCTGGCAAAAATAAAACTTTTGAACATTTTGGAATATATGTAAATTCAATTCATACAGAAAAATTGAAATTTCTTCTACTGACTTTTTTAACATTTCATTTATTGTAGATGCAAAATTAAATATTGATTAGAATGCAGTTTATATTCTATGTTCCATTAGATCAAACAAAATAATGTTAAATAAAATTAAAGACATATTTTTTGAAGAAAATATTAGACATAAATAAATATTAATTACAATGGAATTTATATTCTGGGTTTCATTAGATTAAATAAAATTAAAGACATATTTATTTTAAGGAAATAATATACTTCATTTATTGTGTATTAGATATAAATAAATATTGATAAGAATGGAATTTATATTCTAGACTCCATTAGATGAAATAAAATAAAGTTAGACATAATTGAAGGCAAATCATTTTGAAGGAAATATTATATAATATTTCATTTATTGTGTATTTAAAACTAAATATTGATTAGAATAGAATGGAGAATATATTTTAGATGTCATTAAATTTAATAAAATTAAAGAATAAATTACTGTATTTCATTTAATGTATTATCTAAACATTATTTTTTATAAGAATGGAATTAATATTCCCTTTGGCAAATTGATAAACTTGTTACTAAAATGTTACCAAGAGATTCCTTGGATATCATTTCATATTAAGTGATGAAATTTCCATCGTGCACGCGCTGTCTTCATATCAATTTGCATAGCTATGCAAAGAGGCAATCCAAAAGCGAAAACAAATAGAGTAGAGCACTAACATTTTCATTTGTTGTTGTCGCACTTCCATTTCCATAACAACAACAACAACAAACTATCGTCATCATTAGAGTCGACAATTGGCAAGTTATTTTGATATTGCGATTCGCTTTTTTTGGATGACTCTCTGGCCATTTTTGGCAGACCTCTTGAGTCGCCACAAGCCACAAGCCACACGCCACACGCCCCATAAAAGCCCAACAACAACAACATTTATGCAGGCCGCATTGGATTCGATTCGTTTTGATTCGGTTTGATGGTATTTTTTTGGTATTGTATTGTATTGAGATTGGATTGCATTTGAATTGCGCGTACGCAGCGCAGAGCAGATTGTATAAAATATGCGTCGAATGGAATTTGCTGCCCCATTTGCAGTTCAGCTGATTTGCATGGTCGTTGTAAACAACATCCCAGATTTTACCAGACTGCCTCACAGCACCATAAAAATAACACACACACACATACACACACGCATTCTTTACTCCCCCTCTCCCACTCTTTCTGGCCCCATAAAACTCACGCCTCTCCCTCTCTCTCTCCTTTGCTGTCTTTCTTCCTCTGCCCTCCTCTCATTAACTGCTTAAGATTTTGGCATCATTCAGACAGCTTGTCAATGAAGTCAGCAGTATATGACTTACTCATTGGTATTATACACTTATAAACATTGGGTACTTTAATATATTCATTCATCAATTGAACAATAAAGAAACTCACATTAACAAATCTGTAGACTTACTTTATAATATTCATTCAACATTCGAAATTAAAGAAACTCCCATTAACAAATCTTTAGACTAATTCACTCATGTGAAATATTAAAGAAATATTTTTCTATTAAGGTTTCTTTTTTATTTATTTTTATTCTAGTGGTAAAAAGATTAGCTTCTCACATTCACAAATCTTTAGACTATTTCATTAATGTGAATTTTATATTATATTAAGGTTTCTTTTATACATATTTTTATTCTAGTGGTAAAAAGTTTAGCTTCTTAATTTATGTACTTTCAAAATTATTTTAATTCTGATTACATTTAATTCATTAATCTCTACTAGAAACCTCAAAATAACCACAACTGTTAATTCTAAGCATTCCATAGAAACTACATATGCCACAAATGAAAATTCGCACTTTGAATATTAATACAAGAACATACTCATTAAATATGTAAATAAAATATAAAAAAAAAATTGATCTGATCAATGTCTTTTGATCTCTCTCTCTCTCTCTAAATAGATTCAAAAAGTAAATATGAAAAGAAAAAATGAAAATAACCATTTCAATATCATTTATCTGTCAAGATTTTTTAGTCACTTGAAAGTTTATTCAATTCTAAATTCAAATCTATTATCTTTACAAAATATCTTAAATAAAAATATTTTAATCCTTTCAACGTTTCTTCAATTCTAAATTAAAAATTAAAATCTATAATTTTTAAAGGATATATTTAATAAAGATATCGAAATCATTTGAAAGTTTCATCAATTCTAAAATTTTAAAATAAAAATCTATAACCTTTTAAACAAATTCTTAGCTTATCTATACAATGAGTAACTTACTTATTTAAGTTTCAAATTTTTAAATGAAATCTACATATATTTAAAATTAATCTTTTGCTATAAATAATATTGTTTATCTGTACAGATAGTAACTTAGTCATATATTCATGCATTCTATAAAATCTATCATCTTTCAAATAAATTCCTTGCTATACTAAGGTTCGAAAGTATTGTTTCTTTTTTCCTCTCTTAGTTTCAGCACAACAAAAAAATTACGTTATTCTTTAGTTGCCAAAAAGAACCGCTGAGAATTCTTTGCGAATATTTTTTGAATATTTCGAAATCGATTAATTATCATGTGTATAGCAAGTATAAAAACGCTCTCTTTAGTGTGCTTAATCTTCGACATGCCAAAGACAGCGATTGTTTGCTTGTTATTTTGGTCATAATTACTCACAGCGCATATTACACAACTGAAAGTAAATCCATAACACAATATGAGATACACACACACACACACACGCACATATTGTTAAGTGTGAGTAGTCTCACACAGATACACACATGCGTATTTATCTGTGGACTCGCTTATTTATTTGGCTTTTATGTAAATTCATTTCGATTTGCTTGAAAATTTTGCTAGCCATAAATAAAGCTGCGTAAATTTGACATTTAGCACTTGAAAGAGCCTTTTTTATGGAGGGCCTTAACAAGTTGTTTATGGGCCCTCATCGTACACCGATTGCAGAGGATGGAAAGGAGGGGAAAACCAAAAGCCAAAAGCCAAAAAAAAAATGCAAATGGATTTTTAATGCCAGCACTCGAGGAAAAACTGATGTCAGACTATCGTGAGGAACCTGTGTTCTTGTTGTTTTTTAGTCTAAGGGAACACAAATAAAATTATCCAAGACATTATCAAGATATTGCGAATGAATTCAAGGTTTGGGTAATTAAAATTATGAAAATTTATGTCGTTTTTCTAAGCGAAGCTTTAGATTTGAGATAAACTAAACAATATTATATATGGCTGTCTTTTGCAGGTGGCGACTGCTTTAAAAAAGTTATGATTAAAGTTTGGTCTTTCCTTTTTTCTTTTTCTGTTTAAAGACATTAAATAAATTTTCACTTTTCAGCATTCTTTAACTTCCGATTTATGCGAATTATGATGATTAAGATTTCTATATTTTTTCACGATGACGTTGCAAATTCTTTCGTGCTACTTTTTAAAATAAAAAAATTGATTATAAGAAACCAATACATTTTATTTCAGTCTTAAGTATGTGTTTTATAATTTCATAATTATCAAATTCCTTCAATGTTTGCTATAAATATTTCTTTATTTTGTTTTATCCTTCTGCATCCTTTGTTCTGCTGCAGAACAGGAAGAAGGTTGCAAAAAAAAAAAATGCTCAGCAAACTCACGTTTGTTTTCAATTGAAGAATGAAAGAATAAGATCGACGTAGACAAAGAAAGATAGAGAGAGAGAGAGGAATAAAGCAAGCGAGCATCTAAAAACAAAAACCGGCTCATTTCCAACAGCTGCAAACATCAGCACACAAACAAACCAAATCACAACATGAATTTTTTATTGCAATGATCGAAAAATAAACATGAGAACATCGGACTTTGACGTAACGAATATATTAATACACTGCTCAAAGGATTAATGATATTCAATTTAAATATTATTCAAAAACTGAAATTTAAATAAATTAATCAACTCTTCGACTGTTAATACACAAAACAAAAAAATGTATTAGTTTGCTAATATGTATAACAAAACAATATAAGAATCAAAGACGTCATAAAATGGAATGCTTGTTTTGATTTCAGCATTCTGGAATGTTTACCAGCCGCGCAATATGTTAGAGGAGCGCGAAAAGACGAACGAGAGGAACGACGACAAAGTCGCCAAAAATATTTCAAGTTCAACTCGAGAGCTTTTTTTTCGGCGCATAGTTTTCAATTAAATGCGCGGCTCGCTCTAATAATACTACGTAAAGCAAGAAGAGAGCGCAACAGCGTGAGAGAGAGCGGCAGCAAAAGAGAGGCTCAAATTTAGTGCAAAGTAAAGTAAAGCAAACCAAAGCACAGGCATCACTTCTTATATTACTAGCGTGTGTGTGTGTGTGTGTGTTTTTGTGTGTGCTCTTTGTCGATCTGTCGTCGGCTGCTGCGACTGAGGCTGCTGTTGTTGCTGTTAGAAGCGGCCAACAAGAAGCAGCAACTAAGCAGCGAGCGCTTTGCTTTTTTGGTTAGCTTGTCGTTTTTTCGTTGATGACCTTGAAAAAGCTGTATCTAAAAATCGAGTGCAATCAACTTTATAAACACTCACACACACACACACACACATAGTCGCATACAAATGCTGAGAGCCTTTTTGCCTCACACATGCTCATTAATATTTCCCCTACATTTCACACACATACAGACATATGAACGACAGCAACGCAATGCTCAGAACGTTAGGTAAAGTCTTGAAGCCCCAATATATCGCCAACTCTGTCACACTCGCATGCTGTGACGTGTGTGTGTGTCTCGCTCTTTGGTGCCGCTTTTTGATATGCCAATGAGAAGTTTTCGTGTGTGCGTGTTTCTGCCTGCGCTGCTCTTATGCTTGTTGTTGTTGTTGTTATTGTTGTGTAAAAACCGCATATAATAATTATTCTAGATTCTTTTCAGTGTTGTTGTGTGTATGTTTTGCTTCTTTAAAGGGTGGTCGCTCTGACGTTTGCTGGTTATATTCTTTTTTTTTTTGGTTTTATCTTACGCTTTGCTTCTTAGCCTTTTGTATGCTTGCCTGGGATAATAATAGACTTTAGCGACGTTTAACCAAATCACAAGCAGCAGCAGCAACAGCAGCAACAACAACAACAAAAGCAGTGCTTAAATGTTGTTTTTGGGGGCAGCGCGCTCAGGCGGCAACAGGTAGCGAAACAGCAACAGCAACAGCGACGTCAAACCAAAAAGCAGTTCAACATTCTGACTCAAACTTTGGCAGTGTGCAGACAAATCACACACACACACACTAATACACCCAACAAAATGCTCGTTGATTGTCTCGCTCGCACTTTGAACTCGCACTCAGATCAGCGGCTTACGCTGCTAATAGAAGGAGAGCGAGAGAGACTCACTACACTCTCGCATAGGGATCGATTGGCTCTCTTACGACATTTAACTGTCAACTTTGAAGCTTTGAGCAGCTCAACTAGAACGAAAAGCATCAAAGCTTAGAAGGAGAAGCTTTCAAGAGCATCATAATAGAAATTGATGCGTTAACTCGCATTTCGCAAGTTGGAGCAATAAAAGCGGCAATTGAAAAGTAATAACTATGCAATTAACAAATAAAATAAGTATTGTAATTAATAACAATTTTATTATTACGTTATCAAATACTATAATTTATAAATGTATTTTATTTTCAGTAAATTCTCATCTCTAATTACTATCAAAATGTTACTCAAGTCAGCAGTCAAGCCCATTAAATTCATTTGTGATTCATTCTCAACGCATTCCTAGCGCTTAAAATTCAGATTTTAACAGCTTTTGACTTGATTATTTTGCGCCATGGTCACAACTGGAATTTCTATAACTAAGAGCCATGTTTTAAGCCCTGTTTTTAAACAAATTCGCAACAAAGAGCTGGCAAAAAAAAAACAGCAATAAAAATAAC